>NC_091803.1:24002093-24305124 GCF_041296235.1 Equus asinus
TTTCCTTGTATTCCGTCTGCTATTTCAGGTTGGTAGTTTTCACTTTCCTCTTTATTTATGCTTTGTCAATCTTCTGTGAATTTTTGTTTTGTGGTTAGCACGAGGTTTGTATAAAAGGTCTCACAGATAAGACAGTCCTTTTTCTGATGACAGCCTCTTATCTTGATTTGCCTATGCAGGTTCTGTCCTTTTCCTCTTCCCTTTCTATGTTTTTGTTGTTACAAATTATCCCCTTTGGTATTGTGAGTTTCTTACCAAATTGAAGTGGTTATAGTTATTTTTAACACTTTCTTTCCTTGTAACTTTTACACATAATTAAATGTATACTATCCTGATACAGATTTGCAATTTTCTGTCTATCACTTTGCTCAAGCTTTGTACACCTTTGCCTCTTCCTTTCAGGTATGAGAGCTCCTTTCAGCATTACTTGTAAGGCGAGTCTAGTGGTGATGAATTCCCTGAGCTTCTGTTTGTCAGGAAAGCCTTTATTTCTCCTTCATATCTGAAAGATAACTTTGCTGTATAGGGCATTTTTGGCTGACAGTTTTTATTTTTAGTATTTTAAATGTATCTTTCCACTCTCTCCTGGCCTGCAGGTTTCTGCTGAGAAATGTGCTGATAGCCTAATGGGGATTCCCTTAAAATTTATTTTCTTTTTCTTCCTGGTTGCTTTTAATATTCTTTGTAATTGAATTTTGATAGCTTTATTATCGTGTGCCTTGAAGAAGGTCTTTTGCATTTGTGCTCTATTAGCTTCATGGAGTTGTATATCTAGTTCCTTCCTCAGGTTTGGGAAGTTCTCAGCTACCATTCCTTTAAATAAGCTCTCTGCTCCCTTCTCTCTCTCATCTTCTGGGATACTCATCACCCTTATATTGCCCTTTCTAATGGAGTTGGATAATTTTTGTAGAATTTAATTTGTTTTTTGCAGGAGAAGATTTGCCCTATGATAACATCTGTACCAATCTTCCTCTTTTTTCTTCCCCCTCAAAGACCCAGTATATAGTTGTGTATAGATGTAGGCTCTTCTATGTGAGCTGCCATCACAGCATGGCTACCGACAGACAAGTGGTGTGGTTCCGCACCTAGGAACCAAACCTGGGCTGCTGAAGCAGAGCAGGTGGAACTTTACCTGCTAGGCCATCAGGGCTAGCTCAGAATTTTATTTAAAGTCTTAGCTCTATCTCCTCTTCTAACTGTATCATTTCTAGGTTTCTATCTTTGAGCTTGCTAATTCTCTTCCATCTGCTCTGCTCTATTTCCAGTGCTTTCTAATGTATTTCTTCTCCCATTTTTTGAGTTCTTTAGCTCTAGAATTTCTATTTAGTTATATTTTGGAATTTCAAACTCCTTGGTAAAATGTTCCTTCTGTTCATTGATTTTATTCCTGAGTTCACTGAACTGCCTCTCTGAGTTTTCTTGTAGCTCACTGTCATTTCTTCATGACAACTGTTTTGAACTCTTTACCAGTTAGGTGCAAATCTTCCATGATTTTATGTTTGGTTTCTGCAGAGTTGTTTTCTTTTTGCAATGCCATGGTACCATGGCTTTTAGTGTTGCTCACTGAGGTATATCTGCTGGCACATATCTTATCACAAACAAATTTTTTACTTAACTACAGGTTTGTTTATTTTGAATCAAACTTTTCAATTGCTTGGAGATTAGAAGTCTTTCTTCTGTTTTTCAGTAGGTGGCACTATAGCACTAGTTCTGGTTTCTCTTTCCTGAGCTGCCTCTGGCTATATTTGAAGATCTGCAGGTTCCACCGTGCATTGCCTCTATTTGGGGTGTTGCCTGCACTCTTGGCATGGCCACCTGCACTGCTGGGTGTCAATGATACCTCGCTGTTGCTGGTGTCGCTGTGGTTGCTGGCTTTGCCACCAGGGGCACAGGGATGGCTAACACCTCAGCTGCCTCTGAGATTACCTGGGTGGGAAGCTCCACCCACTGTGGTGGTGGTGGGAGTGGGCAGAGTGCTTGGTACGAGCACTTGGTGCAAGGCACTGTTCAGCTGTCATCTGTTACTCTTTGGCTGCAGTCACTCCTGCTGTTGGGATACAGCGTTCCTGTGTGTACCTGCTTCTGCTACCAGATTTCAAGCCATGGCCAGGGGGCCAGGAAACATAGGGCTTGGTGATCATGTGCTCCACCTCTGCTACTAGTCTGCTTCCCATAGCTGCAGACATTGCTGTGGTTGGCTGGCTGGAGTGGCACACGAGCCTCTGCTGCTGCTCACTGAGTTCTTGAGGGCTGGGGGTGGCAGGCTCAGCTGCTGCAGCTGGGAATCCAGGATTCTGGGCTCTGCCTCTGCTGTTCCCCTATTTAGCCTCCTCTATGTGCTCCAACTCATCCACTTGTATGTATTGTTGTGTGGATCTTTCCAGTGTCCTGGTGTGCTGTGAATGTAGCCTTTGTTGGATTATGGATGTTTTACTGCCTGAAGATGGAAGAGGAGAGACAAAAGGATCCTCTCATGCTACCATGATGATGATGACGTCAATTTTTGGGTATTTTTAAGAAGTTGAACCCATCAATCTTTTCTTTTATGGCTTCTGGATTGTCAGTTGTAATTAGAAAGTCTTTACTCAGTGAAAATTACAAAGAAATTCTCCCATTTTTTTCCTTGTAAAACTTTTAAGGCTGGCTTACTTTTTCACATTGAAATTGTTGATTCATTTGAGGACTATTCTGAGGTAAAGGATGAGGTATGGATTCAACTTTACTTTTTTCCAAATGGCTCCCCAGAAATCCCAACATTGATTATTGAATAAACCATCTTTTCACCACTGGTTTGAGATGTGACCTTTATCATATGCCAAATTCCTATCTGTTCAACAAATGTTTATTCAGTGCTTCCTATGTACCAAGCATGCTGCTTGAGTTATAGCAGTGAACAAAAGAGACTAAAATTTTCTGCCCTTATGAAACTTACATTCTTGCAGGGGGAGGGAGACTATAAATATGATAATTGGGCAAATCACATAGCATGTTGGAAGACAAAAGAAGAATGGAATAAGAAAGTTTGAGAATGTGTGTGTGTGGGGGAAGCAGCTGCAATTTCAAAAAGGTGGTGAGGAAAGATGTTGTTCAAGAGGTGAAAGTTGAAAAAAGACTTGAAAAGTTAACAGTACAAAGGCTCTAAGGCAAGAGTGTGCTTGGCATCTTCAAGGAAGAAGAAAGAGGCTAGGGTAGTTACAGTGGAGGGAACAAGTGGGAGAAGTAAATGATGAACTCTGGGAGGTGGGACTGTTTAGGCCATATAAAGGACCTTGGCTTTTACTCTGAGTCAAATGGGAAGCATGCATTTTGAGCAGAGGAGTGAAAGGGTCTGATTTATATTACCCTACCATTTTCTAGGCTACAGTTTTTTGGAATTACCCCTTTTCTTCCTGTCTTTACCCTCTGGCTAAGTTCTGCTGATTCCTAAAGAAAAGCACTCAAATCCACCTATTTTTCTTCATCTTCTAGTTTTAAGCTATTATTTTCTATCATCTGGAACACTGCAATAGCTTCCAAGAGGTTCTCTCCCCTTCCATTCTTGCCTCTCACCAATTCACCTATTTCATAGCACACACCAGGGTGATTTTTAAAGTAGAATTTAGTTATTTATTATGTTACTATCCTGTATAAATTCCCTCAAAGGCTTTGCACTGCACTTAGAATAAAACCCAAACAAGGCCATGCATACTTAGCCCCGAGACACTTCTCCAAGCTTACTTCAAGTCACCCTCTCCCTCCCTCCACTCCAACTACAGTGGCCTTCTTTCAGTTTCTCAAAGATAACCATGGTTTTTGCACATGATGTTTAGCATATGAATAAAATGCTCTTTTCTACTTACTGTTTATAACTTGTATATATCCTTCACATCTCACCTTAAATTTCACTCCCCCAGAGAGTTCTTCCCTGATTCCCTAATGTGCATTCACAGCACCTTATTCTTATTTTGTATAATAAACACCTCACTTTGCAACTTATTAGTATATTTGCTCAATGTCTGTCACTGCTAGACTGTAAGAAACTGGGCTTAGGACCATGTCTGTTTTGCTCACTGATGTACAGCTGATGCCAAGCACAATTTCTGGCACATAGTAGCTGGTCAAAAAATATTTATTGAGGGGCTCACCCTGTGGCCAAGTGGTTAAGTTCACGTGCTCTGCTGCGGCGGCCCAGGGTTTCGCTGGTTCGGATCCTGGGCACGGACATGGCACTGCTCATCAGGCCACGTTGAGGCAGCGTCCCATATGCCACAACTAGAAGGACTCACAACTAAAACATACAACTATGTATTGGGGGGGATTTGGAGAGAAAAAGCAGGAAAAAAAAAAGGAAGATTGGCAATGGTTGTTAGCTCAGGGGCCCATCTTTAAAAAAAGAAAATTTACTGAATAAATGAATCATCTTCCTTCTCAACATAATAAATGGTTCTGGAAAATCAAAACAAACTCTTCAGGCTAGAATGCCAAGAAGCAAATATGACCCCTTTGTTCTTGATGTCTTTCTATTCCTCTCTGTGGGGAGCCTTACAATTAAGAGTAAACTGGAGGAGGACATCAGCATCATGGCAGACTGAGTTTCCCCAATAATCTCTCGCCTTCAATGTACAACAAAAAGGACATTCATATTCCAACAGAGGACATCCAAACACAACAGAAAAAATGTCAGAGAGACCTATGCAGCCATATGACAGAGGGCAGAGAGGCTGGAGCTCCCCTCAGAGAAGATGGAACAGGGTAAGAGAAAACTTCACACCCTCCCCTAAAGACTGTGATCCTGGTCTGCAGGAGACCTCCGAGAAGAAAGGAATGGGGGAGGGGATGTTTGTTCACAGGAACATCAACTACCCCCAAAGGCCCTTGCAGCCTAGAGGGAAGCTCTCTACCAAGGTGAAAGCTTTTGCGGGGGTGGCCTTATCAAGCCAACACCCCAGGAGAGCAGATAGTGAGAGCAGAGCAAGAAAACCCTGAGAGCACACAGGAAAAAGCGCCCCTCCCCCTACCCGCCCAGTGCAGGCTCCAGCACCTGGGATCTCGGCTGAAGGCAGAGGGCTAAGGATATGCTGCTCTTAACGCCCACCCGGTGGTGATAGGTGGTAACTGTGCCCAAATAACACCAGGATGCTAAAAAACAGAGCTACTCCCTCTAGCAATATCAAACATTATATGAGATCTCCGGACCAGAAAGAAAATGACAAGTACCCAGAAATCAGTCCTGAGGAAACAGAAATACGTAATCTAAATGACAAAGAATTCAAAATAGCTACCATCAAAAAACTCAACAAATTAAAAGAGAACGTAGAGAAATAATTCAATGAGTTCAGGAGCTACTTCACAAAACAGATTGAAACTATAAAGAAGAATCAATCAGAAATATTACAGATGAAAGACACAATGAAAGAAGAAAAACAAAATATGGATTCCCTGAATGCTCAAGCGGACACTATAGAGGAGTGTATCAGCATAATCAAAGATAAACATGTTGAAATGCTCCAAATAGAGGCCAAGAGAGAACTAAGAGTAAAAAGAAATGAAGAAACTCTCCAAGAAATATCCAACTCAATTAGAAAATGCAACATAAGAATTATAGGTATTACAGAAGGAGAAGAGAAGGAGAATGGAGCAGAAAACTTGTTCAAAGAAATAATAGAGAACTTCCCAAACCTAGGGTAGGAGATGGAAATCCATGTGGAAGAGGCTCCCAGATCTCCTAAATATATCAATGTAAAAAGGTCTACTGCAAGGCATATAGTAGTGGAACTGGCAAAACTGAATGACAAAGAAAGAATACTAAGAGCAAAAGGCAGAAAATAACCTACAAAGGAACACCTATCAGGCTTTCAGTGGATTTCTCTGCAGAAACCTTACAGGCTAGGAGAGAGTGGAATGACATATTCAAATCTTTGAAGGACAAAAACTTTCAGCCAAGAATACTTTATGCAGGGAAAATATCCTTCAGATATGATGGAGAAATAAAAACTTTCCTAGACAAACATAAATTAAGGGAGTTTGTAGCCAGAAGACCCCCCTGCCAAGAAATCCTCAAGAAGGCCCTCATGCCTGGAAAAAAAAAGGGAGAAAGGGGTTACAAAGCACAGAACAAGGAGATAAATACGCACACAGAATCAGAGCAGGACAGCAAATACTCAAGTATAGCATTAAAGACAAAGGGAAGGAAAACACCAAAAACAAAGATAATCTTGACATTTTAACCACAAACTCATAACACAAAATGGAATAAGATGTGAGAAAAACAACTTAGGAGGGGGAGAGGAAAGGGACTGAATCAGTTTAGTCTAAGGAAATAAGAGGCCATCAGAAAATGGACTATCTTATCCATGAGATTTTGCATAAAAACCTCATGGTAACCACTAAATAAAAAAGCGGAACAGAGACACAAATAATAAATAAGGAGAAAACAAAGAGACACAACATAAAAAACTACATAACTCAATTGGTAGACCAAAATACACAGGATGAGAAACAAAGGAAATGCAGGAGAACCAGAAAATGAGTGATAAAATGGCAGCATTAAGCCCTCATATGTTGATAATCACCCTAAACATAAACAGGTTGAATTCTCCAATAAAAACACACAGAGTGGCGAGATGGATTAAAGAACAAGACCCAACAATATGCTGCCTCCAGGAAACACATCTCAGCCCCAATGACAAACACAGGCTCGGAGTGAAGGGATGGAAGACGATACTCCAAGCTAATGGCACACAAAAGAAAGCAGGTGTTGCAATACTTATATCAGACAAAGTAGACTTCAAGATAAGGCAGGTAAAGAGAGACAAAGAGGGGCAGTATATAATTATCAAAGGGACAGTCCATCAAGAAATAACACTTATAAATATCTATGCACCCAACACAGGAACACCAAAGCACATAAGGCAGCTATTAACAAACCTAAAAGATGACATTAATAACAACATGGTACTAGCAGGGGACCTCAACACTCCACTCACATCAATGGACAGATCATCTAGACAGAAAATTAACAAGGAAACAGTGGAATTAAAGGAAAAAATAGACCAATTTGACTTAACAGGCATATATAGAACACTCCATCTAAAAACAGCAGAATACACATTCTTCTCAAGTGCACACGGAACATTCTCAATGTTGGGAAACAAGGCAGGCTTCAGTAATTTAAGAAGATTGAAATAATAACAAGCATCTTTTCTGATGACAATGCTATAAAGCTAAAAAGTATTACAAGAAAAAAGCTGAGAAAGTTACAAAGATGTGGAGACTAAACAACATGCTATTGAACAAGCAATGGATCACTGAAGAAATTAAGGAAGAAATCAAACAATATCTGGAGACAAATGAAAATGAAAACACAACATACCAACTCATATGGGATGCAGCAAAAGCCGTATTAAGAGGGAAATCCATCTCAATACAGGCTTACCTTAACAAACAAGAAAAATCCCACATAAGCAATCTGAAACTACACCTAACTGAATTAGAAAAGGAAGAACAAAGCCCAAAGTCAGCAGAAGGAGAGAAACAATAAAAATCAGAGCTGAGTGGCCGGCCCCATGGCCGAGTGGTTAGGTTCGCACGCTCCGCTTTGGCAGCCCAGGGTTTCGCTGGTTTGATCCAGGGTGCGGACATGGCACTGCTCATCAAGCCATGCTGAGGCGGCGTCCCACAAGGCACAAGAAGAAGGATGCACAACTAAAAATACACAGCTATATACTGGGGGGCTTTGGGGAGAAAAAGGAAAAATAAAATCTAAAAAAGAAAAAAAAAGAGCAGAAATAAATGCAATTGAAACAAAAAAGTCAGTAGAAAGGATCAATGAAACAAAGAGCTGGTTCTTTGCTAAGATGAATAACATTGACAAACCCCCAGGCAGACTTACACAGAAAAAAAGAGAGAAAGGTCAGATAAATAAAATTAGAAATGAAAGACAAGAAATAACAATGAATGCCAGAAATACAATGGATTTTAACAGAATACCATGAAAAACTATATGCCAACAAAATAGACAATCTAGCGGAAGTGGATAAATTCTTAGACTCTTACAACCTCGCAAGGCTGAATCAAGAAGCAGCAGACAATCTGAACAGACCAGTGACAAGGAAAGAGATTGAAACAGTAATCAAAAGCATCGCAAAGATTAAAAGCCCAGGATCAGACAGCTTCCCTGGGGAATTCTACCAAACTTTCAGAAAGGATTTAATACCTATCCTTCTCCAGCTATTCCAAAAAATCAGGGAAGATGGAATGCTTCATAATACATTCCAAGGCCAACATCACTCTGATACCAAAGCCTGACAAGGACAACACAAAAAACGAAAACTACAGGCCAATATTGCTGATGAACATAGACGCAAAAATCCTCAACAAAATACTGGCAACCTGAATACAGCAATACATTAAAAAGATCAAACATCATGATCAAGTGGGATTTATACCAGGGACACAGGGATGGTTCCACATCCGCAAATCAATGTGATACAGCATGTTAACAAAATGAGGAATAAAAAACACATGATCATCTCAACAGATGCAGAGAAAGCATTTGACAAGATCCAACAACTGTTCATGATAAAAATTCTTAAGAAAATGGGGATAGAAGGAAATTGCCTGGACATAATAAAGGCTGTATATGACAAATCCACAGACAACATCATACTTGATGGGGAAAAACTGAACATCATCCCTCTGAGAACAGGAACGAGACAAGGATGCCCACTATCACCACTCTTATTCAACACAGTACTGGAGGTTTTGGCCAGAGCAATTAGGCAAGAGAAAGGAATAAAAGAAATCCAAATAGGGAGTGAAGAAGTGAAAATCTGTTTGCAGACAACATGATTTTATAGATAGAAAACCCTAAAGAATCCATCGGAAAACTATTAGAAATAATTAACAACTACAGTAAAGTTGCAGGGTACACAATCGACTTACAAAAATCAGCTGCATTTCTGTACTCTAATAACAAACTTACAGAAAGAGAAGTCAAGAATACAATTCCATTTACAATTGCAACAAAAAGAACAAATTACCTAGGAATAAATTTAACTATGGAAGTGAAGGACTTATACAATGAGAACTATATGACATTATTGAAAGAAAAAGATAATGACATAAAGAGATTCCATGCACATGGATTGGAAGAATAAACACAGTTAAAATGTCCATACTATCCAAAGCAATCTACAGATTCAATGCAATCCCAATAAAAATCCCAATGACATTCTTCATGGAAATAGAACAAAGAATCCTAAAATTCATATGGGGCAACCAAAGATCCCAAATTGCTAAAGCAACACTGAGAAAAAAGAATAAAGCTGGAGGCATCACAATCCCTGACTTCGAAATGTACTACAAAGCCATAGTGATCAAAACAGCATGGTACTGCTACAAAAACAGACACACAGATCAATAGAACAGAACCAAAAGCCCAGAAATAAAACTGCACACATACGGACAGCTAATCTTTGGAAAAGGAGCCAAGAACATACAATGGAGAAAAGACAGTCTCTTCAATATATGGTGTTGTGAAAACTGGACAGCCACATCCAAAAGAATGAAAGTAGACCACTGTCTCATGCCATATACAAAAATAAACTCAAAATGGATCAAAGACTTGAAGATAAGTCCTGAAACCATAAAACCCCTGGAAGATAATATAGGAGTACACTCTGACATCGAACTTAAAAGGATCTTTTCGAATATCATGTCTTCTCAGAGAAGGGAAACAAAAGAAAAAATAAAGAAGTAGGACTTCATCAGACTAAAGAGCTTCTGCAAGGCAAAAGAAACTACCATCAAAACAAAAAGACAACCCACCAATTGGGAGAAAATATTTGCAAATCATATATCCAATAAGGGGTTAATCTCCATGATATAAAAGGAACTCACACAACTGAACAACAAGAAAACAAACAGCCCAATCAAAAAATGGGCAGAGGATATGAACAGACATTTTTCCAAAGAAGATATACAGATGGTCAATAAACTCATGAAAAGATGTTCAACATCACTAATCATCAGGGAATTGCAAATCAAAACTACACTAAGATACCACCCTACACCTGTTAAAATGGCTATAATCACTAAGACTAAAAATAAACATTGGAGAGAGTATGGAGAAAAAACCACTGGTGGGAATGGAAACTGGTGCAGTTACGATGGAAAACAGTATGGAGCTTCCTCAAAAGACTAAAAATAGACATACCATATGACCCAGCTATCCCACTAGTAGGTATCTACCCAAACAACATGAAAACAACAATCCAAAGTAACATATGTACCCCATGTTCATGGCAGCACTATTCACAGTAGCCAAGACATGGAAACAATCCAAGTGCCTATCGATTGATGATTGGGTAAAGAAAATGTGGTATATACAGAGAATGGAATACTACTCAGCCATAAAAAAGGACAAAATCATCCCATTTGCAACAACATGGATGGACCTGGAGCGAATTACGCTAAGCAAAAGAAGCCAGACTGAGAAAGACAAACACCATATGATTTCACTCATATGTGGAATATAAACAAGCACATGGACAAAGAAAACAGTTCAGTGATTACAAGGGGAAGCGGGTAGGGGAGTAGGCACAGGGGGTGAAAGGGAGCACTTATGTGGTGACAGACAACAATGTGCAACTGAAATTTCACAATGATGTAAACTGTTAGGAACTCAAATTAAAAAAATATGAAATTAAAGAAAAAAAAAGAGTACACTGAATGAATCTATTCCTTGCAACCCAAAGATCCCAAAGAACATAAATGCTCAATTCCAGCTGACAGTCTCCTTATTGTCCCTGCTCTGGCTCAAGTTTTATTTCCTGTCTGCAATGGTCCTGTCTTCTCTTATCTCCAAACCCTACTCGATATTAGCACAAATTCAAACTTTACCTTCTTCCTGAAGTCTTCCCTCATCCCTCCCGTATCAACTGGATTTCTCCCTTCTCTGAACACCTGTTGTATTTATTGTCTTTTGCATTCATAGCAGCATCCAAGATTATACTTTTTTGAATATTAATTGTGTGATGTAGGCTTTTAAAAATCTCCTCCTGTGTGTTTACCGACTACCTATGGATAACGATTATCTCCTAAAATTTGGAACAACAGAAGTCCTCTAACCTGAAGCAACTGAGAGTGGTATCTGGTATGTTAGGCAAGAAAGCTGGTTAAAGTGGAGATTGATAAAAGATATCTGAAACATTTAATTTTAATTAAAATATATAAATTTATATGCATCTGCTCATTTCTGATGTAAAGTTAAGCCTTCTCTATGAGAGTGATTTTAATAATTGAGTGCCCATACCCATCATGTATCAGTTTCTGTTTCATTAAAGTGGAATAAGGAAACGACACGTGGGAAACATAGCTGCAGAATCCTCTGAGATTTTTATGATTTTCCTTTGGTGTCTTATGGTTTTGCTCACACCTAATTTGACAGCAACTTTTTAAAAAGTGACTGGCATTCACTGAGTTTTTTCCAAGCATTCAACTAATTTTCATAGAAACAGTTCCTTGTTACACTTAAACCTTATCAGTTTATGTAATACTTAATCAAATCACAGAATTATAACAATAAGATTAAACAGGTTTTGAAAGAGATACAACAAATTCTTGGTAACATTAACTTGTGGCAGCAGATGTCCTTAGGCACATTTAATAATCCCATTAGCTCCAAGCAGTCATAGTGACCTGGGCATCATTCATAGTTTACAGAGAGAATGGCAAGTGTTTAAATACTGATAAAGGGTCATTAAAAGACAGTCTAAGCCTTTTGTTCCTTTATAAGATCTAGCACAGACATGAGCCTATGATCTGCTAGGAGAGAAGATCTACAAAGGGGCATATAAGGTGAATCGGAAACATCCTATAGAGACTACCATCTGTCACAAGAGTCTCAAGGACTCTGGAATTTGGGGGTTAGCACTTCTGAGAATTGAAAAATAAAAGTGTCTGCATTCGGAGAACTACAGTAGCATTTCAGAGGAGAGTAAAACTGAACTCACCTGGGACCTGACTATCTGTGATCTATCATTCATTTCCTTCTCCTCCATGTTCCCCTCCTGGGAAAGTACAGCATTCTGAGAAGGCATAAATGGGAAAAAGAGAAAAGAAGCATCTTGTCAACACATGATATTACGGCTGAACATAAATCTTAACGCTTTTTCTTCGTGTTGGGATGGCACACAACTTACAGAGAATCCCTTTAAGACACAAGCTTAAAGGCTGGATGGATGACCTAACTGTGACATTCTTGCTTCTCTATTACATTGAGGATTTCAGTGCAGGGCTTTCTCTCCTCTGTGGTACAATTCCCCTTGTCGTGGCATATGGGAAGCTCAAGAGAGCTCAGTGGTTTTCAGCCTTAGTTACACATTTGGGGAATTTAAAAAAGATGCCAATGCTCAGCCCCTCTTCCCAGAGATTTGGATTTACTTGGTCTGGTGTGGGCCTGGGCAACAGCATTTTAAATTCTAAAGTCTCCAAGTGATTTTAAGTGGGAGATGAGAACCACTGAGATGAGGTGATTCAGAGGACATATGTTGAGGGCCTATTCTTACTCTTTAACGGAATAAATTTACCCCAAACTCAAACTCTAGAGATTTTCTCTCCTTTACTCTAAGATGATCCTTCTAACATATAAAGGAGATTTCACTCTTCTCACTTTTCAGAACATTCACCTTCCTTTTTGAGTACGTGAAGTCAGTTCTCCTCCATGATTACTACACCTCTTTGCAGTTCTTAAGTTGTAATGTCAACAAAGCTTTGTTCTCTTCTAGTGTTGACAGTCAGTAGATACAGCAGTATTAACAGCTCCAGTATCCCTGTCAGTCCCTGAAAGCTAATTTTCCAGTACCTTATGGGGAACAGCCACTCCCAGGTATTAAAAGTGCCTAATCTCTGATGAGAGCCTCAAGAGCCAATGGACATGCACAAGAATGATTTCTGCTTCCCAGAGGCAAACACTCATTCATGAAGAGTTGAGATGTGGGGGCTCCTGAAAGAGGCTATTACTTCTTTTTCCCTAAAGGCATTAATCTTTCATGTACTGACTTCACTATGATATTCAAATCTGTCTCCTGGCATGGATCTTGTAAGATACAATTTCAGGTTGAGCACCTGTTATGAGATGCACCAGTCAGCAGAAGAAATCCAGCAGTCTCAGTCACCTAGGGACCTACAGAGTCTGTAAAGAGACATACAAACTATTCATTCATAAAGATAGAGCACAGCAGGATGCAGAATTCTTTAAAACAATCAAAAAGCATTTTTACAATTTTTCAGATTCACACATTACAAAAAGCAGAGACGTATATAGATGCATCAACTACAACAAACTTAGCCTCTGTCCTTTTCCACCCTCTTCTCAGAATAGAAAACAATGTGGTCCTTGCCTAGTGAAACTCTTTCAGAAAAACTCTTCCTCTTTCTGAGGAAAAAACAGGCCTTTCACCAGCACCAATGAGAGTGAAACGTATTGATCTGCTAAAAATCATGAAAGAATACATTGTTTTTCTGTTAACAAAGGTTGACCTGCAAAACTTTCAAAAGCTAGTGATGGGGGGCTGGCCCGGTGGCACAGGGTTAAGGTCGCAAGTTCTGCTTCGGTGGCCCAGGGTTCGCCAGTTCAGATCCAGGTGCGGACATGGGACCACCTGGCACGCCAGGCTGTGGCAGGGGTCCCACGTATAAAAGTAGAGGAAGATGGGCATGGATGTGAGCTCAGGGCCAGTCTTCCTCAGCAAAAAGAGGAGGATTGGCAGCAGATGTTAGCCCAGGGCTAATCTTCCTCAACAACAACAAAAGCTAGTGATGGAAATAAAGAAGGAAGCTATTTCTCAGAAACAATTTTTTAAAAGGAGAAAAGTGTAGTTCCAGTGGAATGGCCCTGTTAGAAAAGGAAGCCATTCACTGCCCAAGACATGGCACAAATTTCACATTTTACAACCAGTTTATTAAGAAGTAGACTTTTCAGGAGTAATTTTAAAGCACTTTAAGAACCAAGTCCTTATCTTACCAAGCAAAAGCTCTAAGAAGGTCCTACTGTCTGAAGAGCCAGTCAGAATCTTTGAGAATGCTCTAAGGTTACACACCTAATCACCTTAACACCGTTCACTCACAACAACAAGAATCATATACCAAGTTAGGCAGAACAGGGTTTCTCCTTCATATGTGCAAACTGAAAGGGGCTCCAGAGATTACTTGCTTGAGGTCTTCCTGTGCTAAGTCACATCTCACTGTCTGTTATTCACAAAAAGGGACCAAATCAAGCTTGGAAAATGCTGGTTTCAACAAAGTTAAAATAGTTTCTTTGCTGCAAATCTTCTCAGAGACTTTCATATGGTAATGTACATTGTGAATCCCAGAAAAACCCCAAGGCGATGAGGAACAGGTCAAATAATTATATACTGTGCACAAGGTTTCCCAAATATAGTTAATTTGCGAATTTTTTTATGGCAACTGATGGGTATAGGGTTCCACAGAACACACCTGTGGAAATGCTGACTTATTTCTCAGTTCCTTGGTTAATGAAGGATTCCAAAGTTGAAGATCACAAAACTAAGTGAAAGAGCTGGTTCTAGAACCCATGTCTCCTGATTCACAGTCCTGAGCTCCTTCTACTATACTCTGAAGTCCTTCTTAGAACTTGTTCGCTTCTTTTCCTTGTCTTATTTCATCCTCGTTCTTCTTATAATTTCCCTTTTAATTCCTGTATTGGAAAGAACACAAAAAGAAAGCCACTCCCGACCCCAAAACTTGTGTGTAATTCTTCATACAATAAACATGTGGACCTTTCTAGAGACGCCTGTGGGATTGCCACAGTCTTTCTCAAAAAAGTAACCATGATGGCCTGGAAAGTAACAAATTCCCTTGAGTGCCTAAGGAATACTAGAATTGCAATCAATTCAGACGGAGAATGAGTCTGGGCTTAACAGTTTTCCTTTACCTGGAATTCTTCCAAAACTCTGAATGAACTTCAATAACCATGTAGAAAACCCATGTAGTGGTTCTCAATCTGGGCTGTGCATTAGACACAGCCCAGATTTTAAAACATACAGATGTAAATATATACATGTCTAGGCTCCACCCAAAAGCTCCTAAATCAGAATGTGCTGAGCCGTCTGGTATCTGTATACTTTTTAAATGCCCCAAAAATGATTTTTTTTTTTTTTTAAGATTTTTTTATTTTTTCCTTTTTCTCCCCAAAGCCCCCAGTACATAGTTGTATATTCTTAGTTGTGGGTTCTTCTAGTTGTGGTATGTGGGACGCTGCCTCAGCGTGGTCTGATGAGCAGTGCCATGTCCGCGCCCAGGATTCGAACCAACGAAACACTGGGCCGCCTGCAGCGCAGCGCGCGAACTTAACCACTCGGCCACGGGGCCAGCCCCCCAAAAATGATTTTTGATGCAAGGAAGAGTTCAGAACAACTATCAGACCCTTTCATTTCCTTGATTTCCTCCATTACAATGATTTTCACCATCATTCAACTTCAGTCACCCACTTCAAGAGCCACAACACTTCTGAAATCTTTCTTACCTTACAAAAGACTAGACTGTGAATCAGGAGGCCGCAGTTCTAGACTGCATGGGGAAGACCTGAAGATAGGAGTGGCTTAGTAGACGGGGAAAATAGAAAAATGAGCAGTATTTACCAAAATGTGGTCTGAAGATCACTTGAATCGTGGTACTTATTGAAAAGCATATTCACTAGTCCTATCCCAGATCTAAGGAAATAGACCCTCAGGGGGTATTATTGGCCCAGGAATTTGTATTCAAAGGTGCTTCCTCCTTGGAATCAGTCCATTCTTTCCAGCCTCCCTCCAGGCCTGAATGTGGCAGGTATCTTCTTATTACTATTTCTTCATCTTTCACTTTTACTGACTCCTTCCCATCATCATTTAAAATAATTTAATGTCTTTCAACATTAAAAACTTTCACTGGCTACAGATCCCCATGCAATTATCATCCTTTCATTTTTCAAGGCCACGACTCTTCAAAGGATTGTCAATTCTTGTCTCTTCCTTATTGCCCTTTTCCAATTCTCTATAATCTGGCTTCTGCTCTGCCCTCAACACTCCACTGAAATTGCTCTGGTCAGGAATACGAAAAACCTTTCTGTTGTTCATGCAATGGACCTCATTATTTCTTACTCACTCGAGCTCTGACAGTAGCTGATACTGCTGATAGCTGCATCTTGCTTTACTTCCATGGTCTCTGAGTGGGTTATGCTCTGTCTTTTCCTCTGCCTACCACTTATATGTTGTCATTCCTTAGGATTTCCCAAAAGCTACTCTGGTTGACTCCAAAGTTGAAGTAAAGGGATCTTTAAAAGATACAAACCTGATCATGTCAATCCCTCACTTAAAATTCTTCAGCAGCCTCCTACCACTCTTAGGTTGGAGTACAAAGCCATAAAGACTCCTATGACCTGCTTCCTGACCTCTCAAGC
The DNA here is from genome assembly GCF_041296235.1 of Equus asinus. Taxonomy (NCBI): domain Eukaryota; kingdom Metazoa; phylum Chordata; class Mammalia; order Perissodactyla; family Equidae; genus Equus; species Equus asinus. Next base: position 24,018,532 of record NC_091803.1, read on the forward strand.
CACTCTCTTGTTTGCTTCTGAGGCTTCATCCACACTGTCCTATACTTTTAGGTGCTTAAATGTGCCATATTTGGTACAGTACTCATCGCATTCCTCCCCCCAGACAATATCTACTTTTCCTTCAAGTCTCGGCTTAAATCAAGGAAGATTTTGACATCGCAGATCAAGTGAGGTCCCTAATTTACAACTTCTTCTTTTAGGTAGCACTTTTTATCATTGTAATTATTTGTAGAGTCATCCATTTTTTAAAAAATTTTTATTCATTTATTTGTGAGGAAGATTCGCCCTGAGCTAAGAACTGCTGCCAATCCTACTTTTTTTGCTTGAGGAAGATTAGCCCTGAACTAATATCTGTGCCAATCTTCCTCTACTTTTTTATGTGGGATGCCTCCACAGCATAGCTAATGAGTGGAGTAGGTCCGCACCCGAGATCCAAACCTGTGAACCTGGGCCGGAGAAGCAGAGCGTGCGGAACTTTAACCTCTCGGCCACGGGGCCAGCCCCTCAGAGTCATCCGTTTTTATTCATACCTCACATTGTGTGATGTTAATCTCCATGAAGGCAGGAAACTGTTCTGTCTTATTTACCATTCTGTATTCGATGCCCAGTGTGTGGCTCACGGTAGGTACTCAATAAATATTTGCTAAATAAGTAAATGAAAGTGTTCTGGTGCTTGCTCTTCTATTTTGTAATTTTTAATTTTGAACCAACTTTATGGTATAGTTGCAAAAGTAGTATTGAGTTCCCATATACCATTCACCCTCCTTGTCCTACTGTTAACATTTCACATAACCACGGTACAATGATCAAAACCAGGAATTTAATACTGGCATAATACTATTTATTCAAATTCCACCAGTTTGTCCACTAATATTCTTTCTGTGATCCAGGATCCCACATTACGTTTGTTATTTTCCTTAGTCTCCTCCAATCTGTTCCTCAGGCTTTCTGGCTTTCATGAGCTTTCAAGAGTAGTGCTGTGTTACTTTATAGAATTTTGTCCCTCAGTTTGGGTTTGTCTGATGTTTTCTCATCACTGGAATAAATTTAAGCATTTTTGGTAAGAATACCACAGAAGTGATCTTGTGTCTTTCTTAGTGCATCAGATTAATGGGCTTAAGATGTCAATATGTCTTACTAATGGTAACATTAACCTTTATCACTTGGTTAAGGTGGTGTCTACCAGGTTTCTCCACTATAAAGTTATTATCTTTCCCTTTGTAGTTAATAAATATTTTGGGAGAGATAATTTAAGACTATACGAATATTCTGATTTTTCTCAAACTCACTAATTTTAGCATCTATCAATGTATCTTGCCTGCAGCAATTATTAACAAATGGTTATTTTTATATTTCCTGCTTTCCTACTAATTTATTAATTGGAACTTTTCTATAAGGAACAACTGCTCCTTATCTCTTATTCATTTATTTATTAGCTTATTTATTTCTATCTGTATGGACTCATGGATATTTATTTTATTCTAGGAGTTAAAATCCAATACTATCATTATTTTATTGCACAAAATGTTCCAGCTTTGGCCATTAGGAGGCTGCTCCTGTGTTATTTGGACTAAACTCTATCCTATTTTGAGCACTTCCTCACTGCTTGACAACATAAGATGCTCTAGGCTCCAGTATTTTTCCTACCCAGCCCTGCCTGGAATCAACCACTTCTCCAAGGAACCCTGGTTCTGTTTATTGGAGAAGTGTTTAGAAATAAAGATCTGGGCACTAGGTATGCTTATTGCTATTGGGGTATCATTGCTTCTAGGTCCTCTCAGCAGACGGAGCTGGGAAATATATATATATGTATGCATATTAACCACATTTATACAGTCACGCACTGCATAACGATGTTTCAGTCAGCGATGGACTGCACATACGACAGTGGTCCTAAAAGGTTAGTACCTTGTAGTCTAGGTGTGTAGTAGGATATACCATCCAGGTTTGTGTAAGTACAATCTATGATGTTTACACAATGGCAAAATAGCCTAATGACGTTTCACAGAATGTATTGCTGTTGTTAAGTGATGCATGACTGTACGTACTTCTACTGTGTCTATGTATTAAATACCAAGAGCTCACACTGACATCTTCGATTCCAATCTGATATCACATGGCTCATTTTAATCTTCCCCCTTTCCTTACTGGCAACTTCTTTCTTCAACAGTGAAAAACTGTTGGCTCTCACTATCTACAATATATTCCCTTACTTGTTCAGTTTTGGTGTATACATAAAGTAGGTTCAGCATTGCTAACTCATAACCCTGTGAGAAACACATTTACTAACTTGTTTACAGAATTTATGTAGAGTTCTCTTTGTCTTTAGCCTTTCAAACATCCAGTCAAGACAGTGTTTCCTGAAGTTATTTAGGATAGTTCTTTTCTTCGCCACTTCCTTCAGTCTGGTTACGTTATTCATTTGTAATACAGTTAGGTCCATTTGTTAGTATTTGTATTCATTCTCTTCTATTTTTATTCTATTTACTCTCAGATGGCTTCACCGATTGCCATGGCTTCACTGATCATCTTTTCTGAGCTACCTAACCAGACACATACCTTATGGAACAACCCCATGTAGATGTCTCTCAGATTTCTCAAGCCTAACATGTCCAAAACTCATTCTCTCCTAGCCTCTTGCCATGAATTTGCCATAGAGTAAAGTATATTAGAACACTGACTCTATAGCCAAACTGACTGGGTTTGATTCTCAGCTCTACAACTTACTAACCACCTGAGTTTGGTTGAGCAAGTTACTCAACTTCTTGGTGCTTCAATTTCCTCATGTGTAAAAGTAGGAATAACAGTACCTACCTCATAGGTTTGTTGTGAGGATTATGGGAGACAATATTTGTAAATATTTAGAATGTATTAGCACATAGTTAGCATTATTTATATATGTTACATATAATTCTTACTCTATTATATTCCATATCTCACTACCAACCCTGAAACCTGAATGCCCTCCCCGACCTCTTTCTTTCCCTTAGTTTCTCTACCCAATCAAATGTCAAAACCTGGTAAATTGACCCCCTTAACTATCTAGTAAATGATCCATCTTCACTTTCACTACTTGGTTCACGTCACTATCATCTCTCACTTTGATTAGTGCCATACCCATCTAATGGGTCCTTGACTTTAGTCCAACATTTTCTTCACACTGCAGCCAGAATGATCATTCTCCACACCCCTTGTCTACTGTGGACACTTTCATTTTATTTTCTGACAAATATTAAAACAAAAATTTTAGTAAATATAGAAAAGCATTAAGAAAGTCACCTATAATGTCATTATCCAGAGATAACTAGTTACTTTTGTGGGGGATATATCCTTTTGGGCTTTTCTATGGAAACACACACACACACACTAATATGGCGTATGTTGTAGTTATATAAGTAATTTTCGTTCTTTTTTTTTTGAGGAAGATTAGCCCAGAGCTAACATCTGCCGCCAATCTTCCTCTTTTTGCTGAGGAAGACTGGCCCTGAGCTAACATTTGTGCCCATTTTCCTCTACTTTATATGTGAGGCGCCTGCCACAGCATGGCTTGATAAGTGGTGGGTAGGTCTTTGTCCGTGATCTGAACTGGAGAACCCTGGGCTGCTGAAGCAGAGCTTGTGAACTTATCCACTGTGCCATGGGGCTGGCCCCTAAGTTTCTTTTTTCCAACTTGTATTTTTATTGACAATACTGGGTATATCACTTCATGATAGAAAAGAAAAATATAAATATGCATTGAAAGAAATAGATTCATAGTATATTCCATTGCATGCAATACCCCAAGTTTATTTAACAAGTTCATTATTAATAGACATTTAGAATGCTTTCTTATTTTCTTTCTTTCTTTTTGCTGTTACAGACAACAGCAAACATTGTACCGTTTTGGCATAATTTTATCTGACTATTTCCTTAGGATAAATTCCTAGAAGCAGAACTGCTGGGTCAAAGGGAAGGTAAAATCTGTTCAGGGAGGTTGTATCAATTTACATATACATCAACAACATATGAGAACGATCATCAGCCAACGTTAGGCATTATTCTTTTTAAATTTAATACAGAGAAGGTATTTATTTGCTGCTTTAATATGCAATTCTTAGATAACATGAGACAGAACTTTTTATATTTTCAGCTTTTATATTTTTTCTTTTATAAATTACCCTTTCATATCATTTGTCCATTTTTCTACTGTACTTTTTCTTATTGATCTGTAAGAGTTTTTTATTATAGTGTGCAGTAAAGGATTGACTGAACATGTTTAGATGGTCCAAACTCTGCACATTCCTTGGAAAGATATGACCCTAGCCTGGCTACTGGGAGATAACCTATAAGCCCTTGGAATATCCTGCCTGCTAAGAGTGTCTCTGTTCACCTGAGGCCTTGTGCCAGGTCAGACAGTTTATGCTAACAATGGGATTTATGGTGGGAACCTTAGAGCATGGTATCAACTTGCCTATGGAGGGGCTGGAGACTGAAGGTCAGCAACTCAGGTGGTCAGTCATGCCTACATGACCAACTTCCAAAAAGTTGGTCACCAAATCATTGTGACCAAGGCTTGGACACCAAGCCTAGGATGAGCCTGGCTAAGGCATGGAAGAGCTTCCCTGGTTGGAAATACTGCATACATATTGTCACACATCATGGCTGGGAGAATTAAGCACTACCTGCACAACTCCATTGAGAGAAGACAACTGGAAGCTGGTACCTGGTCTCTCCTCGATCCTGCCCTATGTGCTTTTTTTCCGTTGCTGATTTTAATCTGTATCTTTCACTGTTAATACTCATGTTACTGTGAATTTAACAGTTTTGCTGAGTTCTCTAAGTCCTTCTAGCAAATCTGTGAACCCGAGAGTGGTCTTGGGGACTTCTGAACACAGATAGTAACCAGCAACTTCTTTGTCATAACATAAACACACAAATAGAGTCTCCATTTCATCATCTGTCTTTTATTTTTGCTTCGTTTAAAAAAGAGTTAATTAGGGGCCGGCCCTGCGGCTGAGTGGTTAAGTTCACTGGCTCCTCTTTGGCGGCCCAGGGTTCTCCAGTTCAGATCCTGGGCATGGACCTAGCACTGCTCATCAAGCCATGCTATGGTGGCATCCCACATAGAAGTAGAATGACTTACAACTAGGATATACAACTATGTGCTGGGGCTTTGAGGAGAGGAAAAAAAAAAAAGACAGGAAGATTGGCAACAGATGTTAGCTCAGAACCAATCTTTCCCCCAAAAAAAGTTAGTTAAAAAATTTTCTGCATTATAATATATGGGTTTTTCTCCCCCCCTCTAAGTGCGTCTAAGGGTTTGTTTTGTTTTGTTTTTTTCCTTCACAAGTTATGCATCTTAAGTTTTCAATACAAGTGCTACATAAAAACATGAGTACACAAAACACGAGAATATATGGAGAAAAATGTGAGTGACTTCAACTTTTTCATTTCTCACACTTTTAAATAAGTAAAAAAATAGACCATTTTGTCAAGGGACATATTTAAAAGGGATCTGCTCGGCCACATATTAAAACATATTTTAAATTAAAACAAAAATGTATCAGTGTAGAAACTGTCAGAGCAGTAGAAGAAACATTCTACAAACAGATTCGAGTATATACTTGCCTGCAGAATATAATAAAAGTGTCATTTCAATTCAGTGGGAAAATAACTCCACATATGATGGCAAGACAACTGGAGAAAAGTCATAGTCCTATCTAACACGATACCACAAAGTTAACACCAGATAAAATACAGGTAAAAAATGTAAAAAAGAAGATATTTTAAAAATTCTTTAAAAGTATTAGAAGAAAATAAAGGTTAATTTTTTTTAGATTGGCACCTGAGCTAACAACCGTTGCCAATCTTTTTTTTTCCTGCTTTTCCCCCCCTAAATTCCTCCAGTACATAGTTGTATGTTTTAGTTGTGGGTCCTTCTAGTGGTGGCATGTAGGATGCCGCCTCAGCGTGGCCTGATGAGCAGTGCCATGTCTGCGCCCAGGATCCGAACCAGCGAAACCCTGGGCCGAAGAAGCGAAGCGCGCGAACTTAACCACTCGGCCACCGCGGGGCCCCTAAAGGTTCATGTTTTAACAAACTTGACATGGGGAACAACTTTCCAAACAATGATACCCACTCATGCCTACACAAAAATAATTTGCAAAAGATATTAGAGGAAAATACGTTAATAATCTTGGGATACGGAGGCCTTCCTATCCCAGAAGAGACACAGGGTCTTCGAGAAGGCTGAGGGCGCCGCTGGGGGTCTCCAGGACGAGCGCAGGGCAGCCTCCGCCACCCGGACACCCTCGGCCGCCGCCCGCCCTGCCCCCTCGTCTGCTGCCCGGCCGCGGCGCGCCGCACTCACCAGCCTCCGCAGACGAAGGGCGCCCCGGCAGGCTCCGCCCCCTGACGCCACCGCCGCCCGTCTGGACCGAAGCAAGAGAGGGTGATGAGGGCCCTGATGCCTGAGCCAATGACACCCGGTAACTGGGCCCTTGGGGTTGGACCAGCCGCCAGCGCCAGGCGAGCTGTGACGAAAGCCTTCCGGTAATGGCGACCGTGCGGCCCCAGCTTCGGATGCCCGATACGCATGCGCCAGGAGCGCCGTGGGGCAACCGTTTCCCGCAAGCCGAGCTGCGAACTCCCACCAGCGCCCCTAGGTCCCCTTCTGACCAGGGCCTCGCGAACCTGGGAGACCCTGGCCCCGCCCCTAGCCCTCACAGAATTTCTCTAAAGGAGAGGGTTGAGGAGGCCCAGCTGAGGACCCTCCCATAGGCCCTGCCAATCAGAAACGTTGGACTGCCAGGCTCCCGTCCCTGAGGCGACGTCACAAGCCGTCATTCCCTTCAGTCCCGGAATACGCCCTCCAAGCTACCCACCCCAAATTTTATATTGGTGAAACTAAAAATATAATAATAATGAGTGAATACAAATGTTTTCCTTTTGGGTAATACAGATCTACTGCTGAGAAGAATGGAATTCTTTTAATGGGAATAGTATTTTGCTTAATTGGGATTCAAATTTAGTCTTCTCCATCACCAAAATCAATTGCAAAAGTTCATCTTTTATTTATTTATTTTTATTGCCGTAACATTGGATTATAACATTATATAAATTCAGGTGTACATCATTATATTTCGATTTCTGTGTAGATTACATCATGTTCATCACCCAAAGACTAATTACAATCCATCACCACACACGTGCCTAATCACCCTGTTCACTCTCTTCCCTCCCCACTTCCCGTCTGGTAACCAGCAATCCAATCTCTGCCTCTCTGTACATGTTTGCTGCTGTTTTTATCTTCTACTTATGCGTGAGATCATACACGTGTGACGGTCTCCCTCTGACTTATTTCACTTAGCATAATACCCTCAAGCTCCATCCATGTTGTCACAAATGGCTGGATTTCATCATTTCATATGGTTGGGTAGCATTCCATTGTGTATATATACCACATCTTCTTTACCGTTTGTCCCTTGATGGGCACCTAGTTTGCTTCCAAGTCTTGGCTATTGTGAATAAAGCTGCAAGGAACATAGGGGTGCATATATCTTTACACATTCGTGGTTTCGTGTTTTTTGGATAAATATCCAGCAGTGGAATAGCTGGATCGTATGGTAGTTCTATTCTTAATTTTCTGAGGAGTCTCCATACTGTTTTCCATAGTGGTTGCACCAGTTTGCACTCCCACCAGCAGAGTATGAGAGTTCCCTTCTCTCCACATCCTCTCCAACCCTTGTTTCCTGTCTTGTTAATTATAGCCATTCTGACATGCTAAAAGACAAATATCAAGAGAAGACTATAAATAGAATTCTATAAATACTTTCCAAGCAATGAATATGCTCGATTTAAATTATAGACTTGTAGAAATCAGCATTTGCAAGTACCTATTTGAAAAGTTTTGATTTGCATTGCCCTGGTAGTTAATGATGTTGAGCATCTTTTCATGTGCCCGTTGGCCATCTGTATATCTTCTTTGGAGAAATCTCTGTTCAGATCTTTTGCCCATTATTTAATTGGGTTGTTAGTCTTCTTGTTGTTGAGATGTATGAGTTTTTTGTTTATTTTGGATATTAACCCCTTATCAGATATATGGTTTGCAAATATCTTCTCCCAACTGTTAGGTTGTCTTTTCCTTTTGTTGATGATTACCTTGGCTGTGCAGAAGATTTTTAGTTTGACGTAGTCCCATCTGCTTATTTTTTCTATTGTTTCCCTTGCCAGGTCAGACATGATGCTTGAAAATATGCTGCTAAGACTGATGTTTAAGAGTGTGCTGCCTATGTTTTCTTCTAGAAGTTTCATGGCTTCAGATCTTACATTCAAGTCTTTAATCCATTTTGAGTTGATTTTTGTGCATGGTGTAAGATAATGATCTACTTTCCTTCTTTTGCATGTGACTGTCCAGTTCTCCCAACACCATTTACTGAAGAGACTTTCCTTTCTCCATCGTATGTTCTTGGCTCCCTTGTCGAAAATTAGTTGTCTATATATGTGTGGGTTTATTTCTGGGCTCTCAATTCTGTTTCATTGAGCTGTATGTCTGTTTTTGTGCCAGTACCATGCTGTTTTGGTTACTCTAACTTGTAGTATATTTTGAAATCAGGGAGTGATACCTCCAACTTTGTTCTTTTTCTCAGGATTCACAAAGGTTTATCTTTTAATGCTAGTTCATAATAGGATTTTGTATATGTCATCTTTGAAAACTTTTCAAATAGGTACTTGCAAATACTGATATCTACAAGTCTATGATTTAAATTGAGCATATTCATTGCTTGGAAAGTATTTATAGAATTCTATTTATAGTCTTCTCTTGATATTTGCCTTTTAGCATGTCATTAAGTGGCAGATTAATCACTTCTAAATTAAGGGTAGGTGGAAGCTCCTCAGTTGCACTAAGTGGATTTTGAAATACAGCAATGTCCTTTGCACTTGTGTAGAGGTCTGAAAATGCTTACTGAGCTTGGAAAATATATCCACTGCTAATTCTGTGTCAAGATATGGATCTCACTTCTTGTTTTAACTTTTGAGAGCACTGAAAGTGTATAAAGCAGCTTGACATTACTTCTGATTCAAACAATGTCGGTTGTCATCAAAATGACTTTACTGCAGTATGAGTTACATGTTATAAGATCTGTTTTGCCTTCTAATTTTACATTGAACTCATTGTCGACGAAAATAATCCATAACCAATCTATAAATGAAAATTTGAGTGAGTTTATTCTGAGCTTAAATCTGAGGATGATAACCCGGGAGAGTCTTTCCACAAAGGAACAGAGCACTCCAAAGAAGTGGGGGTATACAGGTTATATACCCTCAAAGAGGATGTTTCACATATGATTGAAATGTCCCTTTTACAATAGTCACGAGGCTGCTCTGTCAACACAGCGATTGATGGAAACGGCAGATAGGTCTGCTGTCTCAGTGAATGCCGCTGGGTGGCAGGTGTGTTGCCTCGGGCTGGGCAGTCACAGATGAGCACTGCAATCAGTTCCCAGCCTAAAGAAAGATGCTTAATCTTTAAGGAGATGCCAACGTTGGGAGGGGGCGAGAAGTTGCACCTTTATCTCAAGTGCCTTTTGCTCTTGCCATAGGGAATCTTTAAAGCAGATATACAATGCATGCTCAACGGCCTCGGTCAGGCCCTTTTGGAAAGACAAGGTCAGGCCGAATTAGGTTTACACAAAATGGCTTCCTCATATACTCAATATATGCTATTACTTGCCATTTTTATTTGTCATCATTAAGAAACATTATCAAGTTTTCAGCAAAAGCTAATATCCAAGGCCATTCAGTGTTTGATAGGTGGTTGAGGGCAGTTCTTCTTGTTTAGAAAAATTTCAGTTTCAGCCTTGGGGTCAAATCTTAATAAACTTTACTGCTTTCAAGTCATCTAATTGCTGTGTAGTAGGGAAAGTCAGGCTATTTAATTTCTATTTTTGACAAAAATTCATGAAACTAACAATGGTTAAGTCCATGAGAGCCAATAAAGTTCACCATTGGCGCTACTGGTTCAATAACCCATGGTAGATTCAAATATTTTCCACAAAGGATCTGCTTAGCAAATTCCACTTGAGGTTGTACTGTTGGGGTTTCCTCAACTTTGAAAATATTCTCTCCTGAAGTTGCTCTACGCAGGCTACTCATAAAACCTAATTCTTCAGTCACTTCAAAATTGGCATTGACTGCTGAATAAACGAAGAACAACTGAATGGTATTTGTAACATGTGTTGACTCAATAAGAGGCAACCAAACTTTCTTTGGTTATATCCTTATTTTCATTTTTTATTTTTGTGAAGAAATTCTGGTGTGATGAGATATTCCGCTTTGAATTTTCTAATTTTTCTGACTGTTGCTTTCTGAGGCAGTTATCATGGTAATGTCTGGCCTGTATTCAGCTTGCTTGTAGGATCCAAAGTGAGTAAATGGTCTGGCAGGTTCCTTGTAGGTTACAATGAACACACGTGTAGTTCTAGGAGACAAAAGTCTAGGTACAGTGCGATTCAGCTGGGTCCTCTCTTTAGAGTCTTGCAAGGCCAAAATTAAAATGTCAGCAGGGCTATGCTCCATTCTGAAGGCTCGGGGGATGAATCCAATTTCAGTCTCATTCAGGTTGCTGGCTGAATTCAGTCCCATGTAGTTGTAGGACTGAGGTCCCCCTTTCCTAGCTGCTGATCACCAGGAGCCAGTCTTCACTCCTAGAAGCTGCCCACATTCCTTCTCCTGCTTTCCTTGTAGCTCCCCTCAAGCAATGGCAGGCTGAGTCCATTTCATGCTTTGAATCTCTTCAACTGCCTCTTCTGCATTTCACTGAGGCAGTCCTGGTGTTTTGAAAACACCAAGGCAACTCATAGTTTCTAAAGGACAATAGGGCAGAGACTCAGCTTTTTGATCTAGAAGTCTCATGCCAAAGTAGGAACCAAAGAATGGACTCCAGGTTACTTGCAGCAGTGAGTACCTACAAAATTCATGAGTGTGCCCACGGGGGCGGGGGGGGGGGGGAGTAAGGAGCTTTGAAATGAAGAGTTAAAACTTTATGTTATTTTTCATTCTAAAATCCTGAGGTCTCTTGTTTTATTCCTATTAAGGTGCAAGTTCTTTAGAGGCAGGGGCTGATCCTTGTTATTGATGTCTGATACAGAGCCAGGAATAGTGTAGTCTTCCTCAGTAGGTGATTATAGAAGGAATGAATCAAAAAAGATGCAGTTACGAAGGTCTAGGATATAGTGTCCAAATATCTTAAAAGCAAAAAACAAAAACAAGAACCAATAACTCAATAATAAATATTTACAATTTGGCATCATTAATTGGCACAAGGAAACTGTGAGCGTGGGTATCTGAAAAGATGAGATGCCATCCTATAGAATATTATTCTTCAATAAAAAAGAATAGAGCACTGTTACATGCTAGTACCATGAACCTTGAAAATGTTATGCTAAGTGAAAGAAGCCAGTCACAAAAGGCAATATGTTGTGTGCTTCCATTCTATGAAACGTCCAGAGCAGGCAAATCCAGAGAGACAGATTTGTGGTAACCAGGCTCTGGTGGGAGAGGGAAATGAGGAGTGACTGCTTATGGGTACAAGATTTCTTTTTGGGGTGATGAAAGTGTTCTAAAATGGATTGTGGTGATTATTAAATATATAAAAACCATTGATTTGTACACTTTAAATGGGTGAGTTGTATATGAATTATATCTCAGTAAAGCTATTTCTATTTTCAAAAAGAAAACAATTAGTGAGTTTGCTAATATGGGAGCACAGGAAATCGCAGAATATGGGACAGTGGAATCACATTAAATAAAGTGGCAGCCAGAAAGCTTTGAGGAACACATTTTGAGAGTTCTTTCTTCAAGAGGACAAGCCAGGGGCTCAGCTGTCCCAGGTGAAAGAAAAGATCTTTTGGACTTGATTTTCATAGAAGGAAGTTTGAGACAGATTTGAGAATTTCTAAGATTTCCATGGTTTTCAAGTTCACACCCAGCAGTCAAGAATGTCTGGAATCTTCCAGTCCCCGTCTTTGAGGCTGTTCCAGCAGGTCAGGGTAGATGTGAGATGGCTGCTGTGAGGGTTCAAACATCTGAAGGATGGTTAAACAAAGTAATCTCTCAAGTTTATAGGCACGAGAAGTCAATGAATTAATAAAATCACATGGAAGAACCTTAAAATTAAACTGTGTCATGGGGCCCAACCATGTAACTATCTTTAAAATAGTCATTTTGCTAAGAGACTGATGAGTTTCCAAAGTTATTCCGTATGAACCCTAAGGCGAGGTACAGAAGTGACCCAAGACCCTCATTTCCACACATCCAAAATGAGTCTCCCCTCCATATCATTCAGACTAGTAGGTCCTCTAGTAAGAAATAGGATCAGTGAATGCTTAAAGTTACTTGAGTAGGGGCCAGCCCAGTGGCCCAGTGGTTACATTCGGGTGCTCTGCTTAGGCGGCCCAGGGTTTTGCCAGTTCTGATCCTGGGTGCAGACATGGCACCGCTCATTAGGTCGTGCTGAGGCAGTGTCCCACATAGCACAACCAGAGGCACTCACAACTACAACATACAACTATGTACTAGGGGGGCTTTTGGGAGAAGAACAAGAAAAAAAGAAGATTGGCAACAGTTGTTAGCTCAGCTGCCAATCTTTAAAAAAAAAGTTACTTGAGTGGGTGAAATCACATGGAAGTTAAAATATAATTCACTTTGGCTTTTATCAAGAAGTGTCATGTCAATTTTGCAGGGAGCCTTTAGAAAATCAATTTAGAAAAAGGGCGCAAGGTATTAGAAACAGGCACTTGGCATACCCCAGATTAGCTCAGTCCAACAAAAGCATAATGTGAACCACATATGTAATTTAAAGTTTCCTACTAGCCACATTAAAAAAGTAAGCAGCAGGTGGAATTTATTTTGATAATATAGTTTGTTTAACCCAAAATGCCAAAAAAATATTGTCATTATAACATATAATCAACATAAAAATTATTGATCAAATATTATACTTTTTAAATGTACTAACCCTTTGAAATCAGTGTACATTTTGTATTTACAGCATATTTCAATTCGGATTAGTTACATTTCAAGTGTTCAGTAGCCACGTATGATTTGTTGTTGCTGTGTTCTAACCACAGATGATCTAGATGGAGAAATTGAAACTGTGTGTTTCCCAGGAATCATTCTGTCAGAGCTCCTTGTTTTCTAAGCTCTCTAGTCACACTGAGCTACTCCAGGGCCTCTGAAAGACTCTGGGTCCTGTCTTGCCTCCATGCTTTCCTGCCTTTTCTTCCTTCCACTTGGAGCCTTCATCTTACCTACTTGTGTGATCCTTTTAATGTACTGTTGAATTCAGTTTGCTAGTATTTTGTGGAGAATTTTTGCATCTGTATTCATTAGGGATACTGCCTTGTAGTTTTCTTTTCTTATAGTGTCTTTTTCTGGCTTTGGTATCATGGTGATCCTGGTCTCATAAAATGAGTTTGGGAGTGTTCCCTTCTCTTCAGATTTTGGGAAGAGTTTGAAAGGGACTGACATCAATTCTTTAATGTCTAGTATAATTCATCAGTGAAATCATTGCTCCTGGACTTTTCTGTGTTGGGGAGGTTTTTGATTACTGATTCAATTTCCTTACTTGTTATTGGTCTCTTCAGATTTTCTTTTTCTTTAAGATTTATTCTTGGTAGCTTGTATGTGTCTAGAAATTTATCCATTTCTTCTAGGGTGTCCAATTATTTGACATACAATTGTTCATAGTAGCCTCTTACGATCCTTTGTATTTTTGTTGTATCATTTGTAATGTCTCCTATTTCATTCCTGATTTTACTTGTCTTCTCTTTTTTCTTTGTCTAGCTATAATTTTGTCAATTTTGTTTATCTTTTAAAAAAACTCTTACTTTCATGATCATTTCTATTGTTTTCTAGGTCTCTATTATATTTATTTCTGTTCCAATCTTTGCTATTTTATTCCTTCTGCTAAATCTGGGCTTAGTTCTTCTTTTGGGAGTTCCTTGAGGTATAAAGTTAGGTTGTTTATTTGGCATATTTTTCCTTAATGTATGTGTTTTGTTTTGTTTTGTTTGCTATAAGCTTCCTCTTAGAACTGCTTTTGGTGCATCCTGTAAGTTTTGGTGTCTTGTGCTTCCATTTTCATTGCTTTAAGGTATTTTTTGATTTCTCTCTTGATTTCTTCTTTGAACTATTGGTTGTTCAAGAGTGTCCTTAATGTCCCCATATTTGTGAATTTTCTAAGTTTCCTCCTGTGATTGATTTCCAGTTTCAGGCCGTTGTGGTGGAAAAAGATACTTGGTGTGATTTCAGTCTTCTTACATTTGCTAAGGTTGGTTTTGTGACCTAACATAATGATCTACCCTGGAGAATGTTCCTTGTGCACTTAAGAAGTATGTGTATTCTGTTGCATGGGATGTTCTGTATGTGACTGTTAGGTATATTTGGTCAAAAGTATAGTTCAAGTCCAATGTTTCCTTACTGATTTTCTGTCTAGTTTTTAAAGTGGGGTATTAAAGACCCCTACATGTATTGTTTTGTTGTCTCTATTTACCTTGAGATTTGTTAGTATTTACTTAATATATTAGGTACTTAAATGTCGGATGCATATATATATTTATAATTGTTATATCTTCTTGCTAAACTGACTGGTGTCATTATACAATGACCTTCTTTGTCTCTTGTTACAGTTTTGATTTAATGTTATTTTGTCTGATGTAATTATAGCTATCCTTGCTCTTTTTGATTTTCATTTGCATGGAATATCTTTTTCCATCCCTTCACTTTAAGCCTATGAGTTTCCTTAAAGCTGAAGTGAGCCTCTTGTAGGCAGCATATAGTTAGATCTTGTTTTTCATCCATTCAGTCACTCTATATCTTTTGATCAGAAAATTTAATCTGTTTACATTTCAAGTAACTATTGATAGTAAAGACTTACTATTGCCATGTTAATTGTTTTAGGCTATTCTGTAATTTCATTTTGCCTTTTTTACTCTCTTGCTGTCTTCCTTTGTGATTTTTTAAAAAAATTATTTTATTGGGGTCATAATGGTTTAGAACTGTGAAAATTCAGGTGTACATTATTATGTATCAATTTCTGTATAGACTGCATTGTGCTCACCACCAATAGTCTAATTTTTATCTGTCACCATGAATATGTGAACCCTTTACCTCTTTCACCCATCCCCAAACCCCTTTGCCTCTGGTAACCACTAATCTATTCTCTTTGTCCATGTGTTTATTTTTCTTCCACGTATGAGTGAAATCATGTGGTGTTTATCTTCCTCTGTCTGGCTTATTTAGCTTAACATAATACCCTCAAGGTCCATCCAGGTTGTTGCAAATGGAAAGATTTTGTCTTTATTTATGGCTGTGTAATATTCCATTGTATGTATATACCACATCTTCTTTATCCATTCTTTGGTTGATGGGCAGTTGGGTTGCTTCTATGTCTTTGCTATTATGAATAATTCTACAATGAACATACAGGGGCATAAGTCTCTTTGAATTGTTTATTTCAAGTGCTTTGGATAAATACCCAGTAGTGGGATAGCTGGATCATATAGTATTTCTATTTTTAATGTTTTGAGAAATCTCCACACTGTTTTACATAGTGGCTGCACCAGTTTGCATTCTCACCATCAGTGAATGAGGGTTCCCTTTTCCCTACATCCTCTCCAACATTTACTTTTTGTCTTGGTAATTTTAGCCATTCTAACATGTATAAGGTGATATCTCATTATAGTTTGGATTTGCATTTTCTTAATGCTTAGTGATGTTGAACATCTTTTCCTGTGCCTGTTGCCCATCTGTATATCTTCTTTGGAAAAATGTCTGTTCATATCCTCTGCCCATTTTTTTTTTGATGAGGTTGGTTTTTTTCTTGTTGAGTTGTATGAGTTCTTTATATGTTTTGGAAATTAACCTCTTGTCAGATATATGATTTGCACATTTTTTCTCCAAGTTGGTGGGTTGTCTTTTCATTTTGTTCATGGTTTCCTTTGCTGTGCAGAAGCTCTTTAGTCTGATATAGTCCCATTTGTTAATTTTTTCTTTTGTTTCCCTTGCCTGAGTAGACATACTCTTCAAAAATATGCTGCTAAAACCAATGCCAAACAGCCTTAATTTCTTTTAGGAGTCGTATGGTTTCAAGTTTTACCTTCAAGTCTTTAATACATTTTGAGTTAATTTTTGTGTATGGTGCAAGATAATGGTCTACTTTCATTCTTTTGCTAGTGGTTGTCCAGTTTTCTCAACACCATTTATTGAAGAGACTTTCCTTTCTCCATTGTATGTTCTTGTCTCCTTTGTCAAAGATTAGCTGTCCATAGATATATGGTTTTATTTCTGGGCTTTCAATTCTGTTCTGTTAATCTGTGTGTCTGTTTTTGTGCCTGTACCATGCTGTTTTGATTATTACAGCTTTGTAGTGTATTTTGAAGTCAGGGATTGTGATGCCCTCAGCTTTGTTCTTTTTTCTCAGGAATGCTTTTGCTATTTGGGGTCTTTTGTTGTTCCATATAAATTTTTGTATTCTTTGCTCTGGTTCTGTGAAGAATGTCATTAGGATTCTGATTGAGATTGCATTGATTCTGTAGATTGCTTTAGGAAATATGGACATTTTAACTTTGTTTATTCTTCCAATCAATGTGCATGGAATATCTTTCCATTTCCTTATGTCATCTTCAATTTCTTTCAATAATATCTTATAGTTTTCAGTGTATAGGTCTTTCACCTCCTGGGTTAAATTTATTCCTAGATATTTTATTCATTTTGTTGTGATTGTAAATGGGATTGTATTCTTGAGTTCTCTTTCTGCTAGTTTGTTATTAGAGTATAGAAATGCCACTGATTTTTGGAAGTTGATTTTGTTACCTGCAACTTTGCTGTAGTTATTGATTTTTTTTCTAATAGTTTTATGATACATTCTTTAGGGTTTTCTATATACAGAATCATGTCATCTGCAAATAGCAGGAGTTTCACTTCCTTGCCCATTTCAATACTTTTTATTTCTTTTTCTTGCCTGATTGCTCTGGCCAAAACTCCCGTACTACATTGAATAAGAGTAGTGAGACAAGACCCTTGCCTTGTTCCTGTTATCAGAGGGATGGCTTTCAAAACTGAGTAGGATGTTGGCTGTGGGTTTGTCATATATGGCCTTTATTATCTTGATGGAATTTCCTTCTATACCCATTTTATTGACAGATTTTTTTAATCAAAAATGGATGTTGGATCTTGTCGTATGCTTTCTCTGCATCTATTGAGATGATCATGTGATTTTTATTCCTCATTTTGTTAATATGGTGTACCACATTGATTGATTTGTTGAACCATCCATGAGTCCCTGTTATAAATTTCACTTGATCTTGGTGTATGATTTTTTAATGTATTGCTGTTTTTAGTTTGCCAATATTTTGTTGAGAAGTTCTTGCATGTATGTTTATTAGTGATATTGGCCTCTAATTTTACTTCTTTATGTTGTCCTTGTCTGGTTTTGGGACCAGGGTGATGTCATCCTTATAGAATGAGGTAGGAAGTGTTTCATCTTCCTCAGTTTTTTGGAATGTTTGAGAAGTATAGGTATTAAATCTTCTTTGAATGGTTGGTAGAATTCTCTGGAGAAGCCATCTGGTCATGCACTTTTATTTTTTGGGAGGTTTTTGATTACTGTTTCAATCTCTTTACTCGTGATTGATTATTCAGATTATCTATTTCTTCTTGATTCAGTTTTGTGAGGTTGTATGATTCTAAGAATTTATCCGTTTCTTCTAGGTTATTCAATTTGTTGGCATATAGTTTTTCTTAGTATTCTCTTATAATCCTTTGTATTTCTGTGGTATCTGTTGTAATTTCTCCTCTTTCATTGCTAATTTTATTTGAGCCCTCTCTTTTTCTTGATGAGTCTGGCTAAGGGCTTGTCAATTTTGTTTATCTTCTCAAAGAACCAGCTCTTAGTTTCATTGATCCTTTCTACTTATTTTTGGTTTCTATTTCATTTATTTCTGCTCTAAGTTTTATTATTTTCCTTCTCCTGTTGACTTTGGCCTTTTGTTCTTCTTTGTCTAATTCTGTTTGGTGAAGCTTAAGATTACTTATTTGAGATTCTCTTGTTTGTTGAGGTTGGCCTATATTGCTGTGAATTTCCCTCTTATTACCACTTTTGCTGCATCCCATGAGAGTTGGCATGATGTATTTTCATTTTCACTTGTCTCCAGATATTTTTTGATTTCTGCTTTGATTTCTTCACTGATCCAATGGTTGTTCAGTAGCATGTTGTTTAGTATCCACATATTTGTGACTTTTCTAGTTTTTTTCTTGTAGTTGATTTCCAGTTTCATAGCATTATGATTGGAAAAGATTCTTGATATGATTTCAATGTTCTTAAATTTATTGAGGCTTGCCTTGTTTCCCAATGTATAGTCTATCTTTGAGAATGTTCCATGTGCACTTGAGAACAATGTGTATTCTGCTGTTTTTGGATGGAATGTTCTATATATATCTATTCAGTCCATCTGGTCTTGTTTTTCATTTAATTCCACTATTTTGTTGTTGATTTTTTGTCTGGATGGTCTATCCATTGATGTAAGTAGGGTGTTGAGGTCTCCTACTATTATTGTGTCCTGTTAATTTCTCCATTTAGGTCTGTTAATAGTTGCTTTATGGAGTGATGTCAGCAACATGGAAGAGTGAGCTGTTCCTTTGTCTCTCCCCCTTTTGAACTACAACTAAATGGACACTCACTGACCAAGGGAGGAAGCCCATACAACACAACAGGACGCCTGAGAGACATTTTCAGCTATACATCGGAGGTGAATGAACTGGCCACTTGGGAAGTGGCAGAGATATGTGAGTATGCCCTGCCCTCCCCTGGTAGCCCTGTGCATGCACACGAATGCTTTCCAGCCTGGTGCAAGTGCCTGGAAAGAGGAAACATGTACCAGCGTGACTGTAGGAAGAGGCAGTGATAACCCTTAGCCCATACTTGTGATCACTCTCCTGGCAGGGAGGGAGAGCCCACTGTGCCCCTGTACCACCAAGGAGTGGCCCTAGCTTGGTCGAGTGAGGAAGCCTCACCAACTGAGCACAGCAACCCATTGGACTGTAAACAGACTGCAGCTGATCAATGCACTGGGGCAAGCATACCCCAGACCTATGCAAGCACTCATAGTGCTGCTGAGCCCTGAAAGAGGGAATGTGTCCCAGGCAGCTGTGGGAAAATGTAGTGGAAACTTTGAGCCCACTCAGGTTCACTTTCCTGGCATGGAGGGAGAGCCCACTGTGCCCCTGGGCAGCCAAGGAGCAGCCCTAGCTTGGGTCCCGGTGAGGAAGCCCTGCCCACCAAGCACAGTGGTCCCCCAGACCTCAAGCAGAGACTGCAGCAGATCTACACCCTGGGGCAAACACAGCCCTGGCCCACATGCATGAGTGCTCATAGTGCTGCTGAGCCCTCAAAGAGGGGATGTGCCCTGGGAAGCTGTGGGAAGAGGCAACAGCAGCTTTTAATTCACTGGATATCACTTTCCTGGCGGGGAGGGGAAGCTCATATTGCCCCTGAGGCACAAAAGACTGGCTCTAGCTTGGTCCAGAAAGGAAGGCCCACCTGCCAAGGACAGTCCACACAAGCACCTGAATACACCCTAGGCTGAGGCAAGAACTCATAATACCCCCAGAGCTTCCAGCAGAGGGGGTGGGGCCAGAAACTCTGCTCCTGCTTCCCCCTAGTTTTTACAGGTGGAATCTGCATCCTAAGAATACCACAAATGCTCTGACAAAACGTTAGCTCATCAAACAGCATGAGAAACTGCAACAATTCAGACCAGAAAGAAAATGACAATTCTCCAGAAACCAACCTGAAGACACCGAAATTTACAACCTAAATGACAGAGAATTCAAAATAGTCATCATAAGGAAACTCACCATGCAAAGACAATTCAAGGACCTCTGCAATAAAATGAATCTCTTCACCAAAGAGACTGAAACTATAAAAGAAAATCAAGCAGAAAGTCTGGATATGAAAACACAATTAATGACATGACAAATAATCTAAAATCATTAAGAAATAGAACTGATCTTATGGAGGAAAGAATTAGTCTTCTAGAGGATAAAAGTATAGAATTTCTACAGGTGGAGAAGGAGACAGAACTAAGATTTTTAAAAAATGAAAGAATTCTTTGAGAAATATCTGACTCAATTAGGAAAAGCAACATAGATATTCCAGGTATTCCAGAAGGAGAAGAGTGGGAGAAAAGAGCAGAGAGCTTGTTCAAAGAAATAATTGCTGAGAACTTCCCAAATCTGGGAATGGTTCAGGATTTACAAATAAATGAAGCTAATAGAACACCCAACTTCATCAATGCTAAAAGACCTTCTCCAAGGCATATAATAGTAAAAATGGCAAAAGTTAATGATAAAGAAAAAATATTAGGAGCAGCAAAGCAGAAGAAAATAACCTACAAAGGAACCCTATCAGGCTTTCAGCAGGTTTCTCAGCAGAAACCCTACAGGCTAGGAGAGAATGGAATGATATATTCAAAATACTGAAAAACAAAAACTTTTAGGTAAGAATATTCTATCTAGCAAAAATTTCCTTCAGATACAATGGAGAAATAGAAGCTTTCCCAGATAAACAAAAGGTGAGGGAGTTCGTTGCCACTAAAACCTCTCCTAAAAGAAATAAGTAAAGATACCCTCACACTGGCAACAAAAGGGCAAAAGTCTAGGCAGCTCTGAGCAAGGAGGTAAATAGACAGACATGATCAGAAACCTGCAGCTCTCTACTAGAATAGGGAGTCAAAGACTCAATTACAACATAAAAGAGAAAGGGAAAGAAAGCATAAAATGTAATGATAAACACTTCAACTTATCCACAAACTCTTAACATTAAAAACAGGACAATTTGTAACAGCAATTACTCAGACAGGGAGAGGAAAGGGAAGGAACCTGTTTATGTTAATGGAGATAAGAGGCTGTGAGAAAATGGACTATCTCATCTCCAATATCTTTCATACAATCCTCACGGTAATCACTAAATAAAAAATCAGAACAGAGCCACAATTCAGAAAAAGAAAACTGAGAAATCTCCCTCAGAAAACTACAAAATTGAAATGGCAGTCAGAAATACAAAGGAAGAGAAACAATGGAAACATAGAACATGAGAAAAAAGAGATAAAAAGGCTGTATTAAGCCCTCCTATATCAATAATCACTCTAAATGTAAATGGATTGAATTCTCCAATCAAAAGTCACAGAGTAGCTGGATGGATTAAAACACAAGTCCCAACAATATGCTGCCTTCAGGAAACACACCTAAACTCCAAAGGCAAACATAGTCTTAGATTGAAGAGAAAGGAGACAATAGTCCCGGCTAATGGCCAATAAGAGAAAGCAGGTGTTGACAAACTTTTAACAGACAAAGCAGACTTCAAGTTAAAAAAGACAATGAGAGACAAAGATGGGCAGTATATAATGATAAAAGGGACATTCCATCAAGAGAACACAACACTTATTAATATATATGCAAAGAAATAACACAGGGGCACCAAAGTACAAAAGCAATTATTAACAGACCTAAAGGGAGAAATTAACAGCAACACAATAATAGTAAGGGACCTCCACACCCCAATCAGATCAGAAGACAGGTCATCCAGACAAAATTCAACAAGGAAATAGTAGATTTAAATGAAACACTTGATTAGATGGATTTAATAGATATATATAGAACATTCCATCTGAAAACAGCAGAATATACATTCTTCTCAAGTGCACATGGATCATTCTCAAAGATAGACCATGTGGTGGGAAACAAGGCAAGCCTCAATAAATTTAAGAAGATTGAAATCATCCCAACCATCTTTTCTGACCACAATCCTATGAAGCTAGAAATCAACCACAAGAACAAAACTGGGAAAGTCAGAAATATGTGGAGACTAAACAACATGCTATTGAACAACCATTGGATCATTGAAGATATCAAAGGGGAAATTAAAAAATACCTGGAGACAAATGAAAATGAAAATACAACATACCAACTCTTATGGGATGCAGCAAAAGTGGTAATAAGAGGGAAATTCATAGCAATACAGGCCCAGCTCAAGAAGAAAGAAAAACCTTAAATAAACAACCTTAAAAGGCACCTAACAGAGCTAGAAAAAGAAGAACAAACAAAGCCCAAGGTCAGCAGAAGGAGGGAAATAATAAAAATCAGAGCAGAAATAAATGAATTAGAGCCTAAAAAAACAGTAAAAAGGATTAATGAAACTAAGAGCTTGTTCTTTGAGAAGATAAACAAAATTGAAAAGCCCTTAGCCAGACTCACCAAGAAAAAAAGAGAGAAGGCTCAAATAAAATTAGAAATGAAAGAGGAGAAATTACAGCAGTAACTGCAGAAATGCAAGACTCTAAGAGAATACTACAACTTTAAAAACTTTCTGCCCACAAATTCAATATCCTACAAGAAATGGATGAATCCCTGGACTCATACAACCTCCCAAAACTGAATCAAGAAGAAATAGAGAATGTGAACAGACCAATTGCAAGTACAGAGGTTCAAGCAGTAATTGAAAACCTCCCAAAAAATAAAAGTCTAGGACCAGATGGCTTCTCTGGAGAATTCTACCACACATTCTAAGAAGATTTAATATCTATCTTTCTCAAACTATTCCAAAAAATTGAAGATGATGGAATGCTTCCTAACACATTCTATGAGGCCAATATTACCCTGATACTAAAACCAGACAAGGACAACACAAAGAAGAAAAGCTGTAAGTCAATATCACTGATGAATTTAGATGCAAAAATCCTCTACAAAATATTGGCAAACTGAATACAGCAATACATTAAAAGGATGATACACCATGATCAAGTGGGATTTATTCCAGGGATGCAGGGATGGTTCAACATCCACAAATCAATCAATGTGATACACCACATTAACAAAATGAGGAATAAGAATCACGTGATCATCTCAGTAGATGCAAAGAAAGCATTTGACAAGATCCAACATCCATTTATGATAAAAACTCTCAATAAAATAGGTATAGAAGGAAAGTACCTCAACATAACAAAGGCCGTATATGACAAACTCTCAACCAACATCATACTTAATAGTGAAAAACTGAAAGCCACCCATCTGAGAACAGGAATGAGACAAGGGTGCCCACTCTCACCAGTCCTATTAAACATAGTACTGGAGGTATTGGCCAGAGCACTTAGGCAAGAAAAAGAAATAAATGGAATCCAAATTGGAAGGAAAGAAGTGAAACTTGCTATTTGCAGATGACATGATTCTATATATAGAAAACCTTAAAGAACACACCAGAAAACTATTAGAAATAATCAACAACTACAGCAAAGTTGCAGAGTAGAAAGTCAATTTAAAAAAATCAGTTGCATTCCTATACACTAGCAATGAATTAGCAGAAAGAGAAATCAAGAATACAATCCCATTTACAATCGCAACCAAAAGAATAAAATACCTAGGAATAATCTTAACCAAAGAGGTGAAAGACCTGTAGACTAAAAACTATAAGACATTATTGAAAGAAATTGAAGACATAATAAATGGAAAGATATTCTGTGTTCATTTGTCAGAAAAATAAACATAGTTAAAATGTTCATACTACCTAAAGCAATCTACAGATTCAATGCAATCCCAATCAGAATCCCAATGACATTCTTCACAGAAATAGAACATTCTTCATAGAAATAGAATCCCCAAAATTTATATGGAACAACAAAAGACCCTGAATAGCCAAAGCAATCCTGAAAAAAAAGAACAAAGCTGGAGGTATCACAATCCCTGATTTCAAAACATACAACAAAGCTATAGTAATCAAAACAGCACGGTTTTGGCACAAAAAAAGACAAACAGATCAATGGGTCAAAACTGAAAGCCCAGAAATAAAACCACACATCTACAGACAGTTAATCTTTGACAAAGGAGCAAAGAACATACAATGGAGAAAGGAAAGACTCCTCAATAAATGGTGTTGGGGAAACTGGACAACCACATGCAAAAGAATAAAAGTAGACCATTATCTTGCACCAGACACAAAAATTAACTGAAAATGGATTAAAAATTTGAATGTAAGACCTGAAACCATAAAACTCCTAGAAGAAAATATAGGCAGTACACTCTTTGACATTGGTCTTAGCCACATCTTTTCAAATATTGTGCCTACTTGGGCAAGAGAAACAAAGAAAAGGTTAACAAATGCGACTACATCAGACTAAGAAGCTTCTGCAAAGCCAAGGAAAACCATCAACAAAATGGAAAGACAACCCACAAACTGGGATAAAATATTTGCGGATCCTTTATTAGACAAGGAGTTGATCTCCAAAATATAAAGAACTCATACAACTCAAAAAAAAAGAAAACCCAAACAACTCGATCAAAAAATGGGCAGAGAACATGAACAATTTTTTTTCCAGGGAAGATATACAGATGGCCAACAGGCACAGAAAATGATGCTACATCACTAATTATTAGGGAAATTCAAATCAAAACTACAAAGAGATATCACCTTTCACCCATCGGAATGGCTATAACTACCAAGACAAAAAACAACAAATGTTGGAGAGGATGTAGAGAAAAGGGGAACCTCATTCACTGCTGAATGCAAATTGGTGCAGCCACTATGGAAAACAGTATGGAGATTTCTCAAAAAATTAAAAATAGAAATACCGTATGATCCAGCTATCCCACTAGTGGCTATTCATCCAAGGAACTTGAAATCAATGATCCAAAGAGATTTATGCACCCCTATGTTCATTGCAGCATTATTCACAATAGCCAAGATGTGGAAGCAACTCAAGTGCCCTTCTGCAGGTGAATGGATAAAGAAGATTTGGTATATATATATATACCATGGAATGCTACTAAGCCATAAAAAAAGACAAAATTGTTCCATTTGCAACAACATGGATGGACCTTGAGGGTATGATGTTAAGCGAAATAAGCCAGATAGAGAAAGACTGCATGATTTCACTCATATGTGGAAGATAACAACTACATGGATAAAGAGAACAGATTAGTGGTTACCAGAGGGGAAGGGGATTAGGGAGTAGGCGAAAGGGACAAAGGGGCACATATGTCTGGTGATGCATAAAAATTAGACTACTTGGGTGAGCATAATTAACTGTATTCAGGAACTGATAAACAATAATGTACACCCCAAATTACACAATGTTATAAACCATTATAATCCCAACAAAATTACTTGGAAAATAAAAAAAGAACAAGACAAGGATGTCCACTTTCACCACTATTATTTAACATAGTATTAGAACTCCTATCTAGAGCAATAGGAAGAAAAAGAAATAAAAGACACCTAAATCAGAAAGGAAGAAGTAAAACTGTCACTATTTGTAGGTGACATGATATTATATATAGAACACCTTAAGGACGCCACCAAAAATCTGTTAAAACTCATAAATCAATTCAGTAAAATTGCAGGATACAAAAATCTGGTGCATTTCTATATACTAATAAAGAACAAGCAGAGAGAGAATTTAAGAAAACAATCCCATTTACAATTGCATCCAAAAGAATTAGTTAGAAAAAAATTTAACCAAGGAGGTGAAAGGCCTGCACACTGAAAACTATGCAATAGTGATGAAAGAAATTGAAGGAGACACAAATAAATGGAAAAATATTCCGTGCTCATGAATTAGAAGGATTAATATTGTTAAAATGTGTTGGTGTCGCAATTCAATGTACACATCAGGATAGATGCAGAGAGGGCTGATGGCCACTCTGAGTTTATTATAACCAGCGTTTCAATATATACATAGTTTACAGCTGTTAAACATACACAGGTGTTCTGGACAATGTAATTAGCAGATGCCAAGAATTCTTAGTGATTTCTCAAGAAGCCCTCTCTCGGCCTCTGTTTTGATATTATCATGTTATTGCTGTGCTCCTATATTTTTATCTCAGAGCATGCAAGGCCTCCTAGGCAATGACACCTCCTGCTCCCGATATCGTGTCTCCATCTGTGCCCCCAGGCGACTGTGCCTGGCTTAGGTTGCTTCCCCCTGGAGGTCTTACCTGTCATTGGCTAACTGGACTTCTCACCTCTGGGTCACAGTTTGTTGGCAAGCCTTTTCCAGTGATTATTAACCCTTCCTGCATCAGGGGCAGCTACAAAATGCACATCCTACCCAAAGCCATCTGGAATGCAATCTCTGTCAAAATTCTTATGGCATTTTTCACAGAAATAAAACAATCCTGAAATTTATATGAAACCACAAAAGACCCCAATTAACCAAAACAATCTTGAGAAAGAAGAACAAAGCTGGAGGCATCACATTCCCTGATTTCAAATTATATTACAAAGCTATAGTAATCAAAGCAGTATAGTATTGGCATAAAAACATGTATAGATCAATGGAACAGAATTGGGAATCCAGATATAAACCCACACGTATATTGTCAATTAATTTATGACAAGGAGCTAAGAATATAAATCAGGAAATGACAGTCCCTTCAATAAATGATGTTGGAAAAACTGGTCAGCCACATGTAAAAGAATGAAACTGGACCACTATCTTACACCATACACAAAAATTAAGTCAAAATGAATTAAGGTCTTGAATGTGAGACTTGAAACCATAAAACCTACCAAATGGGAGACAATTTTTGCATATTAAATGTATGATAAGGGGTAAATGTCCAAAATAAAGAAAGAACACATACAACTCAATAGTAAAACCCAAAACAATCCAATTAAAAAATGGGCAGAATATCTGAATAAACATTTTTTAAGATGACATAAAGATGGCCAAGGTACGGGAAAAGCTGCTCCACATCACTAATTATCAGGAAAATGCAAATAAAAACCACAATGAGATGTTACCTCACACATAATAAAATGGCTATTATCAAAAGGCAAGAATTAATCATTGTTGGCAAGGATGTGGAGAAAAGGGAACACTTGTGCACTGTTGGTGGGAATGTAAATTGTTACAGCCATTATGGAAAACAAAATGGAGGTTCCTCAAAAAATTAAAAATAGAACTACCATGTGATCCAGCGATTTCTTTTCTGGATATTTATAAGAAAAAAATGAAAACACTAACTCAAAAAGATGTATGCACCTCCATGTTTAGTGCAGCACTATTCACAACGGAAAATATGGCAACAACCTAAGGGTCCATTAATGAATGAATGTATTAAGAAATGTGATATATATAATGAAATATTATTCAGCCATAAAGAAGAAGGAAATCTTGCCATTTTCGAGAACATGGATAGGCCTTGAGGACATTATGCTAAGTGAAATAAGTCATATTGAGAAAGACAAAACTGTCTGATGACACCTATATGTGGAATCTGAAAAAGAAAACCAAAACACTGAGCTCATAGATACAGAGAACTAATTGGTGGTTGCCAGAGGCAAAGTGTTGGGGGTGGGCAGAATGTGTCAAATGAGATCAAAAGGTACACACTTTCCATTATAAAATAAATAAATCAAGGTGTAGTAATGCACAGCATGGTGATTATAGCTAAGAATACTGTATTGCATGTTTGAAAGTTGGTAAAAGAATAAATCTTGGAAGTTCTCATCACAAGAAAAAATATTTTGTAGCTATGTATGGTGATGCATGTTAACTAGACATATAGTGGTAAACATTCACAATATATATAAATATTGAATTTTTATGTAATGCATCTGAAACTAATATAATGTTATATGTCAACTATATCTCAATAAAAATTACGTAAGGGCCTGCCTGCTGGTGTGTTGGTTAAGTTTGAATGCTCTGCTTTGGCGGCCTTGGGTTCGTGGGTTTGGATCCCAGGTGTGGACCTACACACTGCTCATCAAGCCATGCTCTGGCAGGATCCAACATACAAAATAGAGGAAGACTGTCACAGACGTTAGCTCAGTGTAAATTTTACAGGGCTTGGGGCTGGCCCCGTGGCCGAGTGCTTGGGTTCGCGCGCTCCGCTGCAGGCGGCCCGGTGTTTCGTTGGTTCGAATCCTGGGCGCGGACATGGCACTGCTCATCAGACCACGCTGGGGCGGCGTCCCACATGCCACAACTAGAAGAACCCACAGCGAAGAGTGCACAACTGTGTACCGGGGGGCTTTGGGGAGAAAAAGGAAAAAAAAAAAATCTAAAAAAAAAAAAAATTTTACAGGGCTTGGAAAGGCTGTTTCCTTTGGAACCCTTCAGGGGAGAAATTGATCCTTGCCTCTTCCAACTTCTTGAGGCTACTAGCATTCTTTGGCTTGTTGGTTGCATCACTCCAATCTCTGCTCCCATCACTACATCAACTTCTGTTTTGTGGTCAACATATCCTTCTGCCTCCCTCTTATAAAGACACTTCGATTATCTTGTACCCATCTACATTTTCCAGGATAGTCTTCCCATTGCAAGATCCTTAATTTAATCACACCTGCAAAGTCCCTTTTATAGCAGTTTAGGATTCTGATTCCTCCCCACCTGGAGTTGTTGTTTTTTGCTGTTTGTTTGTTTATTGACTTGGCTGTATTAATTCTATCCGTCTCCATAGTGTGCAGCTGTTGTTGTCTCTGCTTGGTTTTTTAAAAATATTGTTATTTTATTCCTAAACCTGACACCCTATAAGTTGCAGTATAGCTTACTCATCAGCCAAGAACTTGTCAGAGGTTGTACTTAATATCTTGAGCCTGTAAGTCTTCCACTCTTTCCTAATAGATATGTGTTTGGGCTGCATAAAACATTCAAAGGTCACGCAATTTACATGCCTTCCCTGGCTTTTGCTTTCTGCTGGTTCTTCTTGCATCTGCACAAAACTTCACATCCAATGTCAAAGTGTAGATATCCAGGGCTTTCTCCAGTCTGTCCTGAGTTTGCATGCAACATTGTGCATGTGCATGGCCTTTCAGATCATCGATATTTGTGGGAGCTTTACAAGGCCCATTATGACTGTCCCATTCCTGAATCTCTCCGTAAAATTTCTGGCAGGTCTATTTGTGTGTTTCTCGCCTCAACATGTATCACAACCTCATGCAGCTGCAATGTTGAACTACACAAATTTTTCACAAAGGTCACTACTTTTTTCATCTAGCTATTTGTTTATATCACAAGAACATGTTATATTTTCTTTTCTTGTAACAATTTTAGTTCTTAAAATGCTACAACTAGGAGTAAAAGGAAAAACACAGTAGAAGATAAGATAAACTTTAAAACTTCTGGAATTGGTGGGATTATTACATATGACTATTAATACTGGTTGAGATAGGGCCAAATTTATTTTTAAAATATTAGAGAGAAGTTCAAGGTTACAGAACATTAATCAATCAAAAATGTTATGAAAAGTACAAAATTTTTAAAAATGAAGAATTATAAATGTAAATAGTTTTCATTAATTTATAATTTTTCCTAATAAAATGTTATTATATAAATAATATACAAATAAATGATGAAGGCTATATAGATATAAAGTTGTAAATATGTGTATATATTTTTCCTGGTCCATTTGTTTTGTCCAGTTTAATTGATTGAGATTACATGTGTATTTTACATGTGTATATATATACATACATATGCACATGTAAATATTCTTCCATCATCACTTTCTATGTTGTGATAATTTCCTCATATCATGCCATCCCTTCAAGACAAGTAGTTGTTGTGTTTTACTAATTCTTGTGGAAACATCATTACTTACTTATTCCTTCTTCAATAGGTTGTGTCCAACATTTCCCTTGCAATGAGCACCATCACTCAGAAATGTTTGTGTGCTTCTCTCATTATTTCCTTAGCTTTTTTCATTAGTTTTCCAATTAAAATAAAACTTTTTCACTTAGACCAAGACAAAAAACATTAATCTAATAAATTTTAAACCTTATTTGTTATTAATAGTTATTAAATAGAGCTTGAAAAATACATTTAAATAACCCATCAGAGGCCTTTTGTCTTGTGTGTAGTGGTTGGTTTTTAGTATCCTAAAGACCTATCCCTAAAGGGATTGTGGAGGATCAGAGTTTGCTACCCCAAAGTGTGTCTTTTTGGCTTGATTATTTTTAACAACAAAAGACTCATAAAGGAACTTTGACCTCCCCACCTAACTACCTAAAAGAATTTAAGATAGAAGGCCTGTTCCAGGAAAGAGCTAATACCATAAGCTAACTATAGTATAATATAAACAAGGTGTGGTAGACAGGGAGGACCATGTCCCATTGGTTTTGCAAGGTATGGCAAACATTTGTTTACCAAACATTTGCTTTTCCATCTGCATGTAAATCGCCTTCCTCCCCTTCGAAGTCCCAAATCACTACCCCCAACATTCTCCTTTGTCTTTAGCTGCAGATGGTATTTAAGGTGGTGGCTTCAGCCATGTTGGTGAGTTACTCAGTTTTCCTGGGTTTCTCTTGTGTATACATGTTATTAAACTTTGTTTGATTTTCTTCTATTTTGTCTCATCTCAATTTAATTCTTAGACCAGCCAGAAGAACCTAGAGGGTAAGGGAATATTTTTCTTCCCCTACAAGATATAGTGTAGAGATTTTAGTTTGGGGCATCCCAGTTGAAGTGGTAGTTGCCCATCTTCCTGGCCATCATATGCTTTCAAGTTCCATAATGGTCCTAATTTTAAACTTTGCATAACTATTAGATACTGTATACTAAACAGAAAATACATCTAGATTTTTTACTTGAGAATTTAATGACTATATCTAGTTTCAGTATGTTTGCCTCAGCACAGAGTAGATATATTTAGGAATTTGTTTCATAGAAAATATTATTTACAAGGTTTTTGATGATTCTTTCCTCCCCAAAAGATTCATCATTTATTTAAAAATAAAAACATTGCTGCTTTTTTCATTATAAATGTCAGATATATTTGACAAGGGTGCCAAGTGAAGGAAAGGAGAGTCTTTTCAACAAATGGTACTGGGAAAGCTGGATATCCCCATGCAAAAGAATGAATTCGGGCCTTTACCTAACAGCATATACAAAAGTTAACTCTAAATGGATCAAAGACTTAAACATAAGAGATAAAACTATAAAAATATTAGAAAAAAACAAAGGCTTCACAAAGTTGGATTTGGCAATGATTCCTTGAATATGATGCTAAAGGCATAGGCAAAACAAGAAAAAATAGACAAATTTAACTTGATAAAATTTAACAACTTTTGTGCATCAAAGGATACTATAAACAGAGTAAAAATGTAACCTATAGACTGGGAGAAAATATTTGCAAATCCTATATCTGAGAGAGGGTTCATTTCCAGAATATAAAGGCAACTCCTAATGAACTCAATCACAAGAAAACAAACAACCCAGTTTAAAAATGGGCAAAGGGGTTTGAATAGACAATTGTCTAAAGAAGATATACAAATGGCCAATACACACATGAAAAGATGCTCAATATCACCAATCATTAGGGAAATGCAAATTGAAACTGCAGGATATCACCTCACAAACATCAAGATGGCTACTATAAAGAAAACCAAACAATAAGGGTTGGCGAGGATGTGGAGAAATTGGAACCCTTGTGCACTGTTGGTGGGAATGTAATATGGTACATCCAGTGTGGAAAACACTATGGCTGTTCCTTAAAAAACTAAAAATAGAATTATCACACAATCCAGCAATTCTACTTCTAAATATATACTCAAAAGAATTGAGAACAGGTTCTCAAAGAGATATTTGTACACCAATGTCCTCAGCTACATTATTTACAATAGTTAAAACATGGAAGCAACCAAAATGTTCATTGATTGATAAATGAATAAGTAAAATAGGATATGTACATACACAATATCATTCAGAGTTAGAAAGGAAGAAAATTTTGATATATGCTTCAACAAGAATGAGCCTGAGGACATACTAAGTGAGATAAACAAATCACAAAAAGACAAATACTGTATGATCCCATTTATATGATATGAGGTACCTGGAGTAGTCAAAGTTATAGAGATACAGGAATAACACAGGAAAGAGAATGGTGGTTTCAAAGTGCTGGAGGAAGGGGGTGATGCGGGCTTACTGTTTAATAGGTATAGAGTTTCAGTTTTGCAAGGTGAAAAAGAGTTCTGGAGATGGATGGTGGTGATGGTTGCATAACAATGTGAATGTCTTAAGATCACCAAACTGTACACTTAAAAATGTGTAAGATGGTAAATTTTATGTTATGTGTATTTATTACAATAAAAGAAACAAGAAAAAAAATCGTGTACTAAAGACAAGCAAAAACAAGACAGAATAAG
The DNA here is from genome assembly GCF_041296235.1 of Equus asinus. Lineage (NCBI taxonomy): Eukaryota > Metazoa > Chordata > Mammalia > Perissodactyla > Equidae > Equus > Equus asinus. The sequence goes on from NC_091803.1 coordinate 24,050,711, forward strand.
CAAATACAGTAACCTTAATACCCAGGATAACTCTGGCTAACGCTTTGGGATATACTGTTCTAATCTTTTCTGTATATATAACATCATTTTTTTATTGTGGTAAAATACACATAACATAAAATTTACTGTTAGTGATATTTAGCAAATTTACAATATTGTGCATCCATAACCACTATCTAGTTTCAGATATACTGTTCTAATCTTTTCTGTATATATAACATCATTTTTTTATTGTGGTAAAATACACATAACATAAAATTTACTGTTAGTGATATTTAGCAAATTTACAATATTGTGCATCCATAACCACTATCTAGTTTCAGAACATTTCATCAGCACAAAAGGAACCCAGTACCTCACTGTTGTTTTTGACAATGCTCTAAGCATGGGCCTTCTTTGAGCTTTGCTCTTGATCAAGTCAAGTGGTTGTTTTGAAGAATACACATCCAAGTCACTCACGGATAATTTTTTATTTTTAAGGAAAATTTTTATCAATGTGTTAAAGAAAAGGGCACATGGTCTAAGAGTTTAGTTCACCGAAGTTTCACAGAGTAAACAGATCCATGCCATCACTACTTCAACAGAGAGAAAGAACATTACCAGCAACCAGAAACCTCCTCTGTGCCCTGAGTTGTGTTCACCCCACCTCCTAATTCATATGTTGAAGCCCAAACCCCTAGTACCTCAGAATGTGACTGTATTTGGAGAAAGGGTCTAATAGAGGTAATTAAAGTTAAAATGAGGTCATTAGGATGGACTCCAACCCAATATTACTGGTGTCCATATAAGAAGAGTATTTTGGATACAGATACATGTCATGTGAAGACACAGGGAAAAGATGGCCTTCTACAAGCCAAGGAGAGAAGCCCCAGAAGAAACCAAACTTGTCAACAGTTCGATCTTAACTTCTGTTTTTTAAGTCACTCAGTCCATTGTACTTTGTTATGGTAGCCCTAGAAAAACTAATACATGCCCCTTCCTACCAGCCCCAACTGTCATCCTGTCTTCACTTATTACAAATTGACTTTGCCTGGTTTTTAACTTTACGTAAGTGGAACTCATACCATATGTGGTGGTTAATTTTAGGTGACAACTTGACTGGGTCATGGGGTGCCCAGATATTTGGTTAAACACCATTTCTGGGTGTGTCTATGAGGCTGTTCTTAGATGAGATTAGCATTTGAATTGGTAGACTGAGTAGATTGCCTTCCCCAATGTGAGTGGACACCATCTAATCCATTGAGGGCCTGAATAAAACAAAAAGGCAGAGAAAGGGAGAATTTACTTTCTCTGCTTGATTGATTGAGCTGGGACATTGTCTCCTGCCCTCAGTCTGGGACTTATGCTATCAGTTCCTTCTTCTCAGGCCTTTGGACTCAGACTAGAACTACACCACTGCCTTTCCTAGGTCTCCAGCTGTCAGATGGCAGACTGTGGGACTTCTCAGCTTCCATAATTATGTGAACCAATTCCTGATATATATATATAAATTGTTTTGCTTCTCTGGAGAACTGTAATACAGATTTAAGTAACAAAAGTGGTAACAAATGGTTGAACTCCTTCCTTTGCAGGGTAACTATTGTTAAAGTGAGGGCATTGATTGGGAAGGATTAGGATCCTAAAAGTTGGAGTGGGGATGTGTGGGAAGACCATGATGAAGTGGGAACATTGAGCCCCTAAATTCTGATGAGCATCTTTGCCAGTGGAAGCAGTTTCCCCAACCCGAGGGGTATTAGCCTCTCCACTCCCATCTGAGATGATTATCTCTCCACAGCCTGAGGAAAATGTAATAGCCTCTCAAAAGAGTTGCCATGCAAGACAATGTTGATTCTCCTCAGGGCCCACCCCTACCACTTCTCTTTCCTTCTAGGCCTATAACTAGACCCAAGTACCAGAAGCCCCTAAAGGTGAGGTACTAAATTTGACCCATAAGGAGGTGTGCTACACTCCAAAAGAATTTTCTAATTTATACAAACAGAAATCTGGGGAACATGTGTGGGAATTGATTCTAAGAATGGAGGATAATAATGGTAGAACATAAAGTTGGATTAGGCTAAATTTATCGATATGGGATCACTAAGCAGAGATTATACATTTTATGTTGCATGTTGAGAAGTTAGAAAGGGATCTAACAGTTTATTTGTTGGTTGGCTGAAACATGGATCATGAGGTGGCCCACAGTGAGAGAACTGAAAATATCAGACTTGTCTTGGTTTAACATAGAGGAAGGAATTCAAAGGCTTAGGGAGATTGGAATGTTAGAGTGGACATAACAAAAAAATTTGTTATTTAAGACTTCACCCATACTGGGAGGGTCTAGAAGACATATCTCTCATCAATTCTGTGAAAAATAAATTTCTGAGGGGAACACTGGCATCCATGAAGAGCTCTATGATACCTCTTCTCTGTAAGCCAGACCTTACAGTGGGGACTGCAGTGACTGAACTGGGAAACTTGAATGCAATGCGAGTACAGTTATGCATTGCTTAATGATGGGGATATGTTCTGAGAAATGCGTCAGTTGGTGATTTTTGTCTTCACGCAAATATCAGAGAGTGTACTGAAGGGGAAAAAATTTGCCACCCTAAAATGTATCCTTTAACATGATTAATTTAGGCTCATTATTTTTAAGAAGCAAGACTCAGAAAATTTTTCTTGTTACGTCCTCCTTAATTGCCTAAAATAAATCAGCTTAAAGAAACCTGTCTCAGGAAGCGAGCCATTAACTTAGCATAACATGAACCAGGTAGTAGACAGGGAGGAACTTAGAAAAGTCTGTTGGGCTCCCATCTGTGTTCTTCTGTTTCTGTGTGGCCAAACACTCATTTTCCAATTGTTTACTCCTTTTCACCTCCCTGTGAACTGCCTTCCTTCTCTTTGAAGTCTCTGGCTCTCCCCACCCCAAATTTCTTCTGTTGTCATTAGCTAAGGATGGTATTGAAGGTGAAGGCTTCAGCCATTTTAGTGAGTTACTCAGTTTTCCTGGGTTTCTCTCATGTATATATGTTCTTAAACTTTTGTTTGTTTTTCTCCTGTTAATCTGTCTCATGCCAATTTAATTCTTAGACCAGCTGGAAGAACTTAGAGAGGCAGAGGAAAATTTATTTCTCCCCTATAGTACTTACACAAACCTAGATGGTATAAGCCTACTCATATCCAGGATACATGGTACCAATCTTATGGGACCACTGTTGTATATACAGTCCATCATTGATTGAAATGTTGTTAAGCAGTGCATGACTGTAATTGGATCCTGAGTGGTAGGGGCCAAATGGCAGCACTCAATTGCCAAAGGCAAGGTGTGAATGGTTACCACAATGAACAGCAGAGTCAAAGCAGCATTCAGAATGGGCTGACTTATATAGACCTATGGCATTGGCTAGTAGATCATGGTGCTCCTAGAAGTAAAATAGATAGAAAGCCCACTAAATTCTTACTTGATCTGTAAAAGCAGAAGAGTTCTAGGTCAAGTGAAAAAAGTCTAACCCAAATCAAAAACAGATGGCATGGCTTCTCAATCAATTCACAGATTTCAGTCAGTTTACAGCCAGACCCAGAGCTTCTTGAATGAAGAAGAGGCCAAGTCCTCTTGAGAAAGGATCTAAGTACACTACCAAATATTTATCCTATTAATCTTTTCCCCAGCATTCCCCAAAGCAGCTTATAGCCTTTTACCAGGATAATTGTGCTTTGGGAAAAGAAAGTAATTAGTTGTTTTGGGGACTTCTGAACACTGGCTCTGACTGACACTAATTCCAAGAGACCTAAGACATCACTGTGGTCTACCAGTCAGAGTATAGGCATAGAGAGGTGAGATGATCAATGGAGTTTTAGTTCAGGTCCACCTCACAGTGGGTCCAGTGGGTCCCAGAACTCACTCTGTGGTTGTTCCCCCAGTTTTGAAATGCTTAATTGAAATATATATACTCAGAGGCTGGCAGAATTCCCATTTGGCTCCCTGACCAGTGGAATGAGAGCTATTATGGTAGGAAAAGCCAAACAGAAACCAATAGATTTGCTTCTACCTAGGAAAACAGTAAACCCGAAGCAATACCACATTCCTGGAGGGATTGCAGAGATTAGTGCCACCATCAAGGACTTGAAGAATGCAGGAGTGAGGATTCCCACCACACCCCCATTCAACTTGCCTATGAGGCCTGGGCAGAAGACAGATACATCTTAGAGAAAGATAGTGGATTATCCTAAGCTTAACCCAATGGTGACTTCAATCACAGTTGCTGTACCAGATGTGGTTTCACTGCATGAGCAAATCAACACATCTCCTGGTACTTAAGGTTCAACTAATGTTCTAGGCAAATATTTTTTTCTCCATCTCTGTCAATAAGACTCACCAGAAGCAGTTTGCTTTCAGCTGGTAAGGCTAGCAACACACCCCCACTATCAGGGGCATATCACTTCTCCAGTCCTATGTCATAATTTAGTTCACAAAGATCTTGGTTACCTTACCCTTCCAGGAGGTATACTAATCTTTTACATTTATGACATTATGCTGATTGGACCTAGTGAGCAAGAAAGTAGCAACTACTCTAGACTTATTGATAAGACATGCCAGATGTCTTAACACATACATGCTAGGGGGTGGGAAATAAATCCAACAAAAATTCAGGGACATTCTACCTCAGTGAAATTTTTAAGGGCCCTGAGGTGTGGGGGCATGTCAAGATATCCACTCTAAGGTGAAGGATAAGTTTTTGCAACTGGCCCCTCCTACAACCAAAAAAGAGGCAAGATGTCTAATGGGCCTCATTGGATTTTGGAGGCAACATGTTCCACATTTGGGTGTGTTACCCTGGCTCATTTACCAAGTGACCAGAAAAGTTGGTAGTTTTGAGTGGGCCCAGAACAGCAGAAGGCTGTTAAGTAGGTCCAGGATGCCATGCAAGCTGCTCTGCCACTTGGGCCATGATCCAGCCAATCCAATGGTACTTGAAGTGTCAGAAGCAGGTAGTGATGCTGTTTGGAGTCTTTGGCAGGCCCATATATGTGAATCACAGTGTGAGCCCTTATGATTTGGTAGCAAAGCCCTTCCATCCTCCAAAGATAACTCATGCTACTGGGCTTTAGTAGAGACTGGATGGTTAACCATGGGCCACCAAGTTACCATGTGACAAGAGCTGCCCATAATGAACTGTATGTTATCTGACCCATCAAGCCATAAAGTTAGGCATGTGCAGTAGCACTCCATTATCAAATGGAAGTGGTATATATGTGATAGCAGGCCCTGAAGACACAAGTACATTTCATGAAGTGGCCCAAATACATGTGGTCCCCTCTCCTGCTATACTGCCTTTTCTCCACCAGCTTGCAAGTATGGCCTAATGGAGAGTTTCTTATAATGAGTTGACAGAGGAAGACTTGGGCATGGTTTACAGTAGTTCTGGAAGATATGTAGGCACAATCCAAAAGTGAACAGCTGCTGCACTATAGCTCTGTTCTGGGACATCCCTGAAAGACAATGGTGAAAAGAAATCCTCCTAGTGGGCAGAACTCTCAGCATAATACCTGGTTTTTCACTTTGCTTGGCAGGAGAAATGACCAGTCATGCAATTCATGGAGTATGCCTAGTGGTTTGGCTGGATGGCCAGGGACTTGAAACATGATTGGAAAAATGATGATAAGGAAATTTGGGGAAGACATATGTGGATAGATCTCTCTGAGTGAGCAAAAATGGTGAAGAGATTTGTGTCTCATGTGAATGCTCACTAAAGTGCGCCCTCAACAGAAAACATTTTAATAATTAAGTAGATAGGATATCCCATTCTATGGCTAGCAGTTGGCCTCTTTCCCCAGCCACCCCTGTTGTCACTCAGCGGGCTCATGAACAAGGTGGCCATGATGGCAGCAATGGAAATTATCCCTGGGCTCAGCAAGATGGACTTCCACTCAGTGTCCAATGAACAGAAACCAACACTGAGTCTCTGATATGACACCATTTTTCATAGTAATCAGCTAGCTACCTGATGAAAGGTTGATTACACTGGATCACTTTCATCATGAAAGGAGTAGCATATCATTATTACTGGAATAGACACTTACCTGGATATGGATTTGTCTCCCATGAATGCAATGCTTCTCCCAAAACTACTATTAATAGACTTACAGAATGCTTTATCCACCACCGTGGTATTCCAGACAGCATTGATTCTGAACAAGAATCTCACTTCACAGCAAAAGAAGTGTGGCAGTGGGCCCATGCTCATGGAATTCACTGGTCTTACCATATTCTCCATGATCTGGAAGGAGCTGGCATGACAGAATCATGTAATGGCCTTTTGAAGACTCAGTTACAGTGCCAGCTAGGTGGAAATATCTTACAGGTCTGGGACAAGTTTCTTCAGAAGGCTGTATATGCTCTGAATCAGTGTCCAATATATGGTGCTGTTTCTTTCATAGCCAGGATTCATGGGTCCAAGAATCAAGGGGTGGAAATGGGAGTGACACCACTTACTATTACCCCTTAGTGACCCACTATCATAAATTTTTGCTTCCTGTTCCTGTGACCTAATGTTCTGCTCGTCTAGAGGTCTTAGTTCCAGAGGGAGAGTTGCTTCCACCAACAGACAAAACAATGATTACTTTGAACTTGAAGGTATGACTGCCACTTGGCCACTGTGGACTCCTCATACCTCTGAATCAACAGGCAAAGAAGAGAGTTACTGTGATGGCTGGGATGATTGATACTGACTACCAAGGGGAAATTGAACTACTCCACCAGAGAAGTAAGGAAGAGTATGTCTGGAATACAGGAGATTCCTTAGGCATCTCCTAATATTACTATGCCCTGTGATTAAGGCAAATGGAAAACTACAGCAACCCAATTCAGGCAGGACTACTAATGACCCAGACCCTTCAGGAAGAAAGATTTGGGTCACCCCATCAGGTAAAGAACCATGACCAGTTGAGATGCTTGCTGAAGGCAAAGGGAATATAGAATGGGTAGTGACAGAAGATAGTTATAAATACCAGCTATGACCATGTGACCAATTATAGAGATGAGGACTGTAATTTCCATGAATATTTCCTTCTTATTTGTTATGAATACATTTATATGTGTGTGTCTGTCTTTTCACATATCGGTCATCTAACTAGCTAGCAAATATCACTTTTTCTTTCCTGTATTATTCGCTTATCTTATAACATAAGATGTATTGACTTTACATCATAATATTTAATTATTGTTAATTGTACATCATAGTACTTAAGTTACAGGATATCAAGGAGAATAGTAAACATCATTCAGTGATTTTTATCTCCTCTTCTGGGGAAGGGGTTCGTGCACTTTGGGTTGTATGCAGGATAGTTGTATCATGTTAGGTGAAATTATGACCTTGTTATTGTCTTTATTTGAATATTAAGTATGGTTTAAGGAAATGTCTATGGATGCCAAATTGACAATGATGAAGTTTCAATGGGTAATCTTATGTGCTAACTTGACTGGGTCATGGGGTGTCCAGATATTTGGCTAAACATTATTCCAAGGTGTGTCTTTCGTAGTGTGATTATAATTTGAATTGATAGACTAAGTAAAACAGATTGCCCTCTCCAATGTGGGCAGGCATCATCCAATGTCGAGGTCCTGAATAGAGAAAAAAATTGGAGGAATGGAGAATTTGCTATGCCTGACTGATTGAGCTGGAACAGAGATCTCCTGCCCTTGGACTAGGACTTACAACATTGGCTCCTGGTTCTTAGGCCTTCAGACTCATTCTTAAAATTCTGTTCCTTTACAGCCATTCTTGATACTAAAATCTATATTAGTCTGGTTCTCCAGAGAAACAGAACCAATAGGAAATCTATATCTATCATCCAGCTAGCTATCATCTATCTATCTATCTATCTATCTATCTATCTATCTATCTATCTATCTATCTATCTATCCATCTATATGTGTCATCTATCTATCTAATTAGAACTTGGTTCACATCATTATGGAGGTTGAGAAGTCCCATAATCTGCCATCTGAAAGCTAGAGACTGAGGAAAGCCATTGATGTAGTTCCAGTTTGAGTCCAAGCTAGCTTAGTTTTTAAAATATTGATAAGGTCAGGTTGTAGAAGTTTTATTGGAGTGAAAATACAGTTTAAGGAAACATAAGAGATACACTTTTTGAAATAGTAGAATAAAGACTAATTTATTTCCACTGCATGGGCTATTTAATAGAAAGTCTGCATGTCAGCAGTACAAGTGGCTCAGCATCAGTTTGCTAAACAAATTTTTTTCAAGAAAAGTGTTTGTAACATTTCAGGATTACGTACTCTCATAAAGTTTTTTTGTGTGTGTGCAGAAGATTGGCCATGAGCTAACATCTGTTTCCAATCTTCTCTTTTTTTTTCTCCCCAAAGCCCCAGTAGACAGTTGTATATCCTAGTTGTACATCCTTCTGGTTCTATGTGGGGCACTGCCTCAGCATGGCTTGATGAGCAGTGTGTAGGTCCACACCCAGGATCTGAACCAGTGAACCCTAGGCCACCAAAGTGGAGCATGCAAACTTAGCCACTACTTCACTGGGCCAGCCCCTTTTTTCTTTAAAGACCATTATTTATTATTTATTTTTGCTGAGGAAGATTGGCCCTGATCTAACATCTGCTGCCAATCCTCCTCTTTTTGTTGTTGCTCAAGGAAGATTAGTTCTGAGATAACATGGTTGCCAATCTTCCTCTATTTTGTACATGGGACACCACCACAGCCTGGCTGGTGAGTGGTGCAGGTCCACGTCCAGGATCCAAAGCTGCAAACCCAGGCCACTGAAGTGGAGCATGTGAAACTTTAAACTCTTGGCCATGAGGCTGGGCCCTCATAAATGTTTTTAAACTACTGTTTCAAGTTAATTCAAATAAAAATGAAGTTCAAAAGGGATAGTGGAAGAACAGCACATGCTACCTTAGGACATGCTGCTCTAGTAAATTCAAATGAAGATATTGTCTAAGTTATGCTGCCTACAGCTATAGATACTTGAAGAGTGTCTTTGTCAGCTCAGGCTGCCATAGCAAAATGCCATAGACTGGGTGACTTAAACAACAGAAATGTACTTTCTTACACTTGTGGAGGATGGAAGTCTGAGATCAGTGTTCCCACATGGTTGAGTTATGGTGAGGTCTCTTTCTGGCTTGTAGATGTTCTCTTTCTCTGTCTTCATGTAGTGGAGACAGTGATCACACTTTCTGAGGCCTGCTCTTATAAGGGTACTAATCTCATAATAAGTACCACACCTTCATGACCTAATTACCTCCCAAAGCTCCATCTCCAAACACCATCACGTTTGGGATTAGGGTTTCAGTATATGATTTTTGGGGGGAGACATATTTCAGTTCATAGCAAACAAACAAAATATATCAATTTTCTCCTAATGTCTCCAGTTTATTGACCCCTCCTTTCATGAACTTTAGCCTGTAGCACAAGGTGGATTTCCTGACACAAAAAGACAGAATAAATAATACTGCAATGAACATGAGGGTGCATATATCATTTCAAATTAGTGTTTTTGTGTTTTTTGGATAAATACCCAAAAGGTATTTTGGGTAGAATAGCTGGATTATGCGGTAGTTTTATTTTTAAATTTTTGGGGAATCTCCATACTGCTTTCCATAGTGGCTGCACAGATTTACATTCCCAACAGCAGTGTACAAATGTTCCCTTGTACAAGAACACTTGTTCTTTCTTGTCTTTTCAATAATAGCCATTCTGTGAGGTGGTATCTCACTGTGGTTTTGATTTACATTTCCCTAATAATTAGCAATGTTGGACATCTTTTTATGTGTCTGTTGGCTGCTGGTATATCTTCCTTGAAAAAAGCGTGTTCAGATCCTCTGCCCACTTTTTAATTGAGTTTTTGTTGTTGTTTTTGAATTGTATGAGTTCTTTATATATCTTGGATATTAACCCCTTATCAGATGTATTGAAAATATCTTCTCCCAATAAGTAGGTTGTCTCTTTATTTTGCTGGTGGTTTCCTTTGCTGTGAAAGGTTTTTTTGTTTGACATAGTCCCATTGGTTTATTTTTGATTTTTTCCCCTTGCCTGAGGAGATATATTAAAAAAGATACTGGTAGACTGATGTCAAAGAGCCTACTACCTGTGTTTCCTTCTAGGAGTTTTATGGTTTCAGGTCTTATACTCAAGTCTTTATCCATTTTGAATTAATTTTTGTATATGGTATAAGATAGGGCTTGGTATCATTCTTTTGCATGTGGCTGTCCAGTTTCCCCACCACCATTTATTGAAGAGACTTTCTTTTCTCCCTTGTTTCACCTGGCTCATTTGTCAAAAATTAGTTGTCCATAAATGTGCAGGTTACTTTCTGACTTCTCAATTCTGTTCCATTGATTTGTGTGTCTGTTTTTCCGCCAATACCGTGCTGTTTTGATTACTATATCTTTGAGGTTTACTTTGAAATCAAGGAGTGTGATACCTCCAGCTTGGTTCTTTTTTCTTAGGATAACTTTGATTATTCAGGATCTTTTGTTGTTCCAAATGTATTTTAGAATTTTTTGTGCTGTTTACATAAAAAATGTCATTGGAATTTTGATAAGGATTGCACTGAATCTGTAGGTTACTTTAGGTAGTATGGACATTTTAACTATGTTAATTCATCCAGTCCATGAGCATAGAGGACTTTTCCGTTTTTAGTATTTTCAAATTCTTTCAACAATGTCTTATAGTTTTCAGTGTACAGGGCTTTCACATCCTTGGTTAAATTTATTCCTAGGTATTTTATTCTTTTTGTTGTGACTGTAAATGCAATTGTGTTCTTAATTTCTCTTTCTGCTACTTCATTGTTAGTGTATAGAAAAGCAACTGATTTTTGTGTGTTGATTTTGTGCCCTGCAACTCTATGGTATTTGTTTATTATTTTGAATAGTTTTTGGTGAATTAATCAGGATTTTCTATATATAATATTAGGTCACCCAAAAATAGTCAGATAATTTTATAGTGACAGTCTCATGTCTTCTTTTCCAATGTGGATGCATTTTATTTCTTTTTCTTGCCTAATTTCTTTGACTAGGACTTCCCATGCTATGTTGAATAAGAGTGGTGAGAGTGGGCATTCTTGCCTTGTTCTTATTTTTAGGGGGACAGCTTTCAGTTTTTCATCATTGAGTATAATGTTGGCTGTGGGTTTGTCATATATGCCTTTATTATGTTGAAGTACTTTCCATCTATACATTTTTATTGAGAATTTTTAACATAAACGGATGCTGTATCTTGTCAAATGCTTTTCTGCATCTATTGAGATGATCATGTGATTTTCTTTCTTCATTTTGTTAATGTGGTATATCATGTTGATTGATTTGCAAATGTTGAACTGTTTTTGCATGCCTGGAATAAATCTTACTTGATCATGGTATATGATCTTTTAATATATTGTTGTATTCAATTTGCTGATATTTTATTGAGGATTTTTGCATATATGCTCATCAGCAATGTTGGTTTGTAATTTTCTGTTTTTGTGTTGTTCGGGGCTGGTTTTGGTATCAGGGTAATGTTGGCCTCCTAAAATGAGTTAGGAAATGTCCCTTTCTCTTTAATTTTCTGTAAAGTTTGAGGAGGATAGGTGTTAAGTATTCTCTGAATTTTTGATGGACTTCACTAGAGAAACCATTTGGTCCTGGATTTTGTTTTGGGGGAAGTTTCTGATTACTGTTTGAATCTCCTTGCTAGTGATTGGTCTATTCAGATTCTATATTTCTTCCTGATTCAGTTTTGGAAGGTTGTTTAATTTTAAAAATTTATTACTTCTAGGTTATCCAATTAGTTGACATATTGCTTTTCATAGTATAATCTTATAATCCTTTGTGTTTCTGTGGTATCCATTATAATTTCTCCTCTTTCATTTCTGATTTTTATTTGAGGCTTTTTTTTTTCTTAGTGAGTTTAGCTCACTTAGTGAGTCTAGCGATTTGTCAATTTTATTTATCTTTTCAAAGAACTAGCTCTTGGTTTCACTGATCTTTTCTATTGTCTTTTTAGTATCTATTTCATTTACTTTTGCTCCAATTTTTATTATTTCCTTTCTTCTTCTGATTCTTGGCTTTGTTTTTCTTTTTCTAATTCATTTAAGTGTAAGTTTAGATTGTTTATTTAAACTTTTTCTTTTTAGTTGAGGTAGGCCTGTATTGCTTTAAACTCCCCTCTTAGTACCACTTTTGCTACATTCCACAGATTTTGGTATGTTTTGTTTTCATTTTCATTTGTCTCCAGGTATTTTTTTTACTTCTCCTTTGTTTTCTTTGCTGATCCAATAGTTGTTCAGAAGCATGTTGTTTAATCTGCACATATTGCTGACCTTTCCAACTTTCTTCCTGTAGTTGATTTCTCACTTCATACCACTGTGTTTGGAAAAGATATTTGACTTGATTTCAATCTTCTTAAATTTATTGATACTTCCTTTGTTTCCCAATATATGGTCTATCTTTGAGAATGTTCCACGTGTACTTGAGAAGGGTGTGTATTCTGTTGCTTTTGGATGGAATGTTCTCTATATATCAGTTAAACTCATCTGGTCTAATGTTTCACTTAAGGCCACTGTTTCCTTCTTCACTTTCTGTCTGGATGATCTATCAATTGATGTAAGTGAGGTATTAAGTTCCCCAACTATTATTGTTTTGCTGTCAATTTCTCCCTGCTGTCAATTTCTGCTGTCAATTAACAAAGTCTGTTAATAATTGCTTTATATATTTTGTTCCTTCTATTTTAGATGCATATATATTAATAAATGTTATGCCTTTTTGATGGATTGTCCACTTTATCATTATACAATGTCCATCTGTGTCTCTTGTTATCTTTTCTGGCATGAAGTCCATTTCGTCTGCTATAAATATGGCTACCCTTGTTTTCTTTTGGTTGCCATTTGCTTGTCATATAATCTTTCACCTCTTTGCTTAGAGCCTATGTTTGCTATAGCTGAGTCTCCTGGAGGGAGCATATTGTTGGGTATTGTTTTTTTCATCCATGCAGCCCTTCTGTCTCCTTTTTTTTCCATTTTTTAAATTAAGATTATGATAGTTAACAAACGTGAAATTACAGTTGTACATCATTATTAGTCATGTTGTAGGTACACCACTTCACCCCTAGTGCCCTCCCCCCACCCCCCCTTTCCCCTAGTAACCATCGATCAGTTCTCTTTGTCTATATGTTAACTACCACCTATGAGTGGAGTCATACAGAGTTCGTCTTCCTCTGTCTGGCTTATTTCACTCAACATAATACCCTCAGGGTCTATCCATGTTGTTGTGAATGGGACGACTTTGTCCTTTTTTATGGCTGAGTAGTATTCCATTGTATGTATATACCATATCTTCTTTATCCAATCTTCAGTTGCTGGGCACTTAGGTTGGTTCCATGACTTGGCTATTGTGAATAATGCTGCGATGAACATAGGGGTGCATGGGACTTTTGGAATTGCTGATTTCAGGTTCTTAGGATAGATACCCAGTAGTGGGATGGCTGGGTCATAAGGTATTTCTATTTTTAACTTTTTGAGAAATCTCCATACTGTTTTCCATAGTGGCTGCACCAGTTTGCATTCCCCCTTCTGTCTCTTTTGACAGGTGAATTCAATTTATTTACATTTAGGGTGATTATTGATATATGAGGACATAATACTAGCATTTTATCTTTTGTTTTCTGGTTGCTCCATATTTTCATTGTTTCTTTTCCCTTGTGTTTTAGTCTGCCATTTCAGTTTGGTAATTTTCTGTGATGTTCTTCTCAGTTTCCTCTTCTTTTTTTTTGTTTTTTGAGGAAGATCAGTCCTGAGCTAACTACTGCCAATCCTCTTTTTGCTGAGGAAGACTGGCCCTGAGCTAACATCCGTGCCCATCTTCCTCTACTTTATATGTGGGACACCTACCACAGCATGGCTTTTTGCCAAGCAGTGCCATGTGTGCATGCAGGATCTGAACCAGCAAACCCCAGGCTGCCAAGAAGTGGAATGTGCAAACTTAACTGCTGTGCCACCAGGCTGGACACTCAGTTTCCTCTTTATTTTATGTTTTGTGTCTCCTCTGAATTTTTATTTTGTGATACCATCAGGTTTGTATAAAGGGTCTCATAGATAAGACTGTCCTTTTTCTGCTGATATCATCTTATCTTCATTTCCCCATGCAAGTACTGTCCTTTTCCTCTTCCCCATCTATGTTTCTGTTGTCACAAATGATCTCTTTTTGTGTTGTGAGTTTGTTACCAAATTGAAGTAGTTATAGTTATTTTTAATGCTTGCTTTCCCTTTAATCTTTGATAATTGTTTGCCAACCCATTCTGACATAGATTTGCAATTTTCAGATTCTATTTATCACCTTGTTCAGGTTCTTATAACTTTGTCTTTTTTTCAGTTATTTTATTGAGATCATAATGGTTTATAACATTGTGTAATTTGAGGAGTATGTTATTATTTATCAATTTGTGAATAGACTTCATTGTACTCACCACCAGTAGTCTAATTTTTGTTTGTCACCATACATATTAGCCCTTTCACCCATGCCAAGCCCCCTTCCCCTCTGGTAACCACTAATCTATTCTCTTTATCCATGTGTTTATCTTCCACTTGTGAGTGAAAACATGCAGTATTTGTCTTTGTCTGGCTTATTACACTTAATGTCATACCCTCAAGGTCCATCCATGCTGCTAAGTATGGGAGGATTTTTGTCTTTTATACAGCTGAGTAGTATTCTGTTGTATATATATACCACATCTTCTTTATCCATTCATCCATAGAAGAGCACTTGGGTTGCTTCCATGTCTTAACTACTGTAAATAATGCTGCAATGAATATAGGGGTGCCTAAATCTCTTTGGATTGTTGATTTGAAGCTCTTTGGATAAATACTCAGTAGAGGATAGCTGGATTGTATGATATTTCTATCTTTAATATTTTGAGAAGTCTCCATATTTTTTTCCATAGTCGCTGCACCAATTTGCATTCCCATCAGCAGTGCATGAGGATTCCTTTTTCTCTAAATCCTCTCCAACATTTGTTATTTTTTTCTTGGTAATTATAGCCATTCTGACCAGTGTAAGGTGATATCTCATTATAGTTTTGATTTGCATTTCCCTAATAATTAGTGATGTTGAACATCGTTTCACATGCCTGTTGACCATCTGTATCTCTTCTTTGGAAAAATATCTGTTCATATCCTCTGCTCATTTTTAAATCCAATTGGTCGTTTTTTTCTGTTGTTGAGTTGTACGAGTTCTTTATATATTTTGGAAATTAACCCCTTGTCAGATATATGTTTTGCAAATATTTTCTCCCAGTTGGTGGGTTGTCTTTTCATTTTGTTTATGGTATCCTTTGCCTTGCAGAAATTTTTTAGTGTGATGCAGTCCCATTTGTTAATTTTTTCTTTTCTTTCCCTTGCCTGGGTAGATATGGTATTTGAAAGATGCTGCTAAGACAGATATCAAAGAGCATACTGCCTATATTTTCTTCTAGAATTTTTATGGTTTCAAGTCTTACATTCATGTCTTTAATCCATTTTGAGTTAATTTTTGTGTATGGTGTAAAATGATGGTCTACTTTCATTCTTTTGCATGAGGCTGTCCACTTTCCCAAACACCATTTATTGAAGAGACTTTCCTTTCTCCATTGTATGTCCTTGGATGCTTTGTCAAAGATTAACTGTCCATAGTTCCATTATTTTGTTTCTGGACTTTCAATTTTTTCCATTGATCTGTGTGTCTGTTTTTGTGCCAGTGCCATGTTGTTTTGATTACTATGGTTTTGTGGTAAATTTTTATATTTTCAAGTCACGGATAGAAATGCTTTCAGCTTCGTTCTTTTTTCTCAGGATTCCTACAGCTATTTGAGGTCCTTTGTTGTTCCACATAAATTTTAATATTCTTTGTTCTATTTCCATGAAGAATGTTTTTCATTGGGATTCTGATTGTAATTGTATTGACTGTGTAGATTGCTTTAGGTATTATGGACTTTTTAACTATATCTATTCTTCTAATTGATTAGCATGGAATATCTTTCCATTTCTTTATGTCATCTTCAATTTCTTTTAATAATGTCTTATAGTTTTCATTGTATAGGTCTTTCAGTTTTTTCGTTGTTTATTCCTAGATATTTTATTCTTTTGTTGTGATTATAAAGGGGACTGTATTCTTGACTTCTCTTTTGCTAGTTCATTGTTAATATGTAGAAATGCACCTGATTTTTGTAAATTCATTTTGTACCCTGCAACTTTGTTGTAGTTGCTGATTATTTTGAATAGTTTTGTGATGGATTCTTTAGAGTTTTCTATACATAGAATCATGTCATCTGAAAACAGAAAGTTTCATTTCTTTTCAAATTTGGATTCCTTTTATTTCTTTTTCTTACCTAATTGCCCTGGCCCAAACTTCCAGTACTGTGTTAAATAGGAGTGGTGAGAGTGGGAACTTTTGTCTTATTCTTATTCTCAAAGGTATAGCGTTCAGTTTCTCAAAATTGAGTATGACGTTGGCTCTGAGTTTGTCATATATGGCCTTTATTATGTTGAGGTATTTTCCTTCTATACCCATTTATTGAGAGTTTTTATCAAAAATGGATGTAAGATCCTGTCATGATTTCTCTGCATCTATTGAGACGATCATGTGATTTTTATTCCTCATTTTGTTAATGTGATGTATCATATTGATTGATTTGTTGACCCATCCCTGCATCCTGGCACTTGATCATGGTGTATGATTCTTTCAATGTATTGCTGTATTCAGTTTCCAATAATTTGTTGAGGATTTTTGCATCTATATTCATCAGCGATATTGGCCTGTAATTTTCCTTCTTTGTATTGTCCCTCTCTGGTTTTGGTATCAGGGTAATGTTGGTATTATAGAATGAGTTAGGAAGTATTCTTTATTCTTCAGTTTTGTGGAATAGTTTGAGAAGGATAGGTATTAAGTCTTCTTTGAATGTTTGGTAGAATTCTCCAGAGAGGCCATCTGGTCCTGGACTTTTATTTTTGGGGAGGTTTTTGATTACTGTTTAAATCTCTTTACTTGTGATTAGTCTATTCAAAACGATTCAGTTTTAGGAGGTTGTAAGAGTCTAAGAATTTATCCATTTCTTCTAGGTTATCCAACTTGTGGGCATGTAGTTTTTAATAGTATTCTCTTATCCTTTGTATTTCTACAATATCCATTATAATTTCTCCTCTTTCATTTCTGGTTTTATTTATTTGAGCCTTCTCTCTTTTTTGCTTGGTGAGTCTGGCTAAGTGTTGTCAATTTCTTTTGTCTTCTCAAACAAGCTCCTAGTTTCATTGATCCTTTCTACTGTTCTTTAGTCTCTATTTCATTTCTTTCTGCTCTCATTTTTATTTTTTCCCTCCTGCTGACTTTGGGCTTCTTTTGTTCTTCTCTTTCTAGTTTTGTTAGGTGCCATTTAAGGTTACTTATTTCAGATTTTTCTTGTTTGTTGAGATGGGCCTGTATTGTTATGAATTTCCCTGTTCCAACTTCAATGACTGCATCCCATAAGAGTTGGTATGTTGTATTTTCATTTTCACTTTTCTCCAAGTATTTTTTAATTTCTTCTTTGATTTCTTCATTGATTCCATGGTTGTTCAGGAACATGTTGCTTAGTCTCCACATAGTTTTGACTTTCCAATTTTTTTTCTTGTAGTTGATTTCTAGTTTCATAGCATTGTAGTCAGACAAGATGGTTGAGATGATTTCAATCTTAAATTTATTGAGACTTGTTTTCTGGACTAATATGTGATCTATCCTGGATAGTGCTCCATGAGAATTTGGAAAGAATGTGTATTCTGCAGTTTTTGGGTGGAATATTCTGTATATATCTACTAAGTCCAATTGATCTAATGTGTCATTTAAGGCCAATGTTTCCTTATTGATCTTCTGTTTGGATGATCTATCCATTGGTGTTAGTGGGGTGTTAAAGTCCCCTACCATTATTATTTTGCTATTTCTCCTTTTATGTCTGTTAATAATTGCTTTGTATATTTAGATGCTCTTATGTTGGACACAGATACTTACAAGTGTTATATCCTCTTGTGGGATTGTTCCCTTTATCATCGTCTAATGTCCTTCTTTGTCTCTTGTTAATTTTTGTTTTAAAGTCAGTTTTGTCTGATATAAGTATAGCTACCTCAGCTTTTTTTTCCTTGCCATTTGCATGGAGTATCTTTTTCCACTCCTTCACTTTCAGTTTGTGAGTGTCTTTAGGTCTGAAGTGTGTCTCTTGTATGCAGCATGTATATGGGTCTTGTATTTTTATCCAATCAGCCACCCTATGCTTTTTTATTGGAGCATTTAGTCCATTGACATTTAAAATAGCTATTCATAAGAATGTACTTATTGCCATTTTCTTTTTTGGGGGATGTTTTAGTACTTCTTCTTTGTTCCTTTGTTATGTTCTTGCTCTCTTTTCTTGTGGTTTTATGGCTTTCTTTAGCATTATGCTTGGGTTCCTTTCTCAATTTTTTGTGTACTTATTATAGGTTTCTGGTTTGTGATTACCATTAGATTCATATATAATAACCTATGTATATAGCAGTCTATATTAAGTTATGATCTCTTTAGTTTTTCCTCTTGCTAAAAGCTCTACTCTTTTACTCCCCTCCTCCAAAATTTTATGTGTCTTATATCATCTCTAACCTCTTCTTTTGTGCATGTGTATCTGTTACCCTCTTACCATGGAAATAGATAATAGTACTTTTGTCTTTTGACCTTCATATTTGTTTCATAGGTAGTTGATCTGCTACCTTTATTGTATATTTGCCTTTACCAGTGATTTTATTGCCTTTTTTGGGGATAATTTTCTTATTCCTATTGGTAGCCTTCTCTTTTCCACTTAAATAAGTCCTTTTAGCGTGTCTTGTAAGGTTGGTTTCTTGGTGATAAACTCCTTTAGTTTTTGCTTATCTTGGAAACTGTCTCTCCTTACATTCTGAATGATAACCTGCTGAATAGAGTATTTTTGGCTATAGTGTTTTTCCTTTTAGCACTTTAAATATATCATACCACTCCCTTCTAGCTTATAAGGTTTCTGCTGAGAAGTCAGCTGATAGCCTAGTGAGATTTCGTTTGTATTTAATTTGTTCCCTTTCTCTTGTGGCTTTTAGGATTCTCTCTTTATCTTTGATTCTTGACATTTTAATTATAATGTTTCTTAGTGTGGACCTCTTTGGGTTTATCTTGTTTGGTGCTCTCTGTTCTTCCTGTACCTGGATATCTGTGCTTTTCATTACTCTAGTTTTTAGCTATGATTTCTTCAAATAAATCCCCTGCCCCTTTGTCTCTCTCTCTTCTCCTTCTGGGACACCTGTAACACATATGTTGGTGCACTTGCTGTTGTGCCAGAGGTCCCTTAGACCATCCTCGTTCTTTTAAATTCCTTTTTCTTTTATCTGTTGAGCTTGGTTGATTTCCTCTGGTTTTTCATCCAGCTCACTGATCTGTTCTTCTGTATCAAGAACTCTGATATTGAGTCCCTCTAGTGAATTTTTCATTTCCAATATTGTATTCTTCATTTCTGATTGGTGCATTTTTATATTTACCAATTCATTTTTGATGTTCTCACTGAGTTCATCCATTCTTCAAAGATCAGTGAGCATCCCTACGACTTTTTGTAAGAACTCTTGGTCAGGTAGATTATTTGTTTCATTTAGTTCTTTTTATGGGGTTTTGTCCTGTTGCCTTACTTGGAATGTGTTCTTTTATCTCCTCATTTTGCCTCTTTCTCCGTGCTTATATCTATGTATTAAGTAGGTCAGCTATGTCTCCCAATCTTGGAGTGGTGGCCTTATGTAAGAGATGCCTTATAACATGCTACAGTGTCATCACTCTCATCACCAGTTCCAAATGTTCCCAGAGTGTCCCCTGTGTGGGCTCCATCTGTCCTTCTCTTATGGCAGGGTTGCTATTTCTGTAGGTGCCTGGGAAAGTTAGTTGGTCACCCTCGTCTGCTTGTTGTAATGCTCAGCTGTGTGTGGCTTCTATGGTCCTTTCAGTCACTTTATTGGGCATGGGGTGCCCCAGCACAGTTGGCTGCAAGCCCTTATAGCACATTCCTGTAGCAGTTTTTCTGTTGAGTAGGCCCCCAGAATGTCTGGTTGCTACCCTTGGGGGCTTACAATTGCTGCAGATCTCTGCCTTCAGGCTGTTGTCAGCTCTCTCAGGGTTGTAGCTGAGTGGTGCCAATGCTAGACATGGGAGCACACAGTTGTTTCAGGCTTTGCAAGGTGGGCCTTATCCCTTATGTGATTGATAAGCACAAGTCTGCTGCAGCTGACAGGCCCCATTGCCTGCAGGGCCACACACCATATCAACACACTTCTGCCCCATGTGCACACGCCAACCCAGTGAAGTGGACTCAGTCACCCCACTGCAGAGGCCCCACACACTCCAAACAGAGGACATTCAAACATAGCACAAAAGACGTCTGAAAAAACCACATAGCCATATTATTGAAGGTGGAGAGGCTGGAGCAGCCCTCAGAGTAGGTCGAATGGGATAAGAGAAAACTTCACTCCATCTCCAAAAGATCTGGGACTGTGGGCAGCCTCTGAGAAGGAAGGAATGGGGGAGGAGACGTTCATTTGTGGGAACATCGAAGATCCCTTGCAGCCTAGGGGAAAAGCCCCTAATGAGGTGAAAGCTAAAGCAGGGTGACCTCATAAAGCCAACACCTCAGGAAAGCAGATAATGAGGACAGAGCAAGAAAACCCCAAGAGCATGCAGAAGAAAGCATCCCTCCCCACCACCCGCTCAGCATCAGCTCCCGTGCCTGGGATCTCAGCAGAAACAGAGGGCTCAGAATACATTACTCTTGACCCCCACCCAGTGGAGATAGGCAGTAACTGCAACCAAGAAATACTATGATGTGCAAAAAATGAACCACACTCTCTAACAATATAAAAAATTATATTAAATCTCCAGACCAGAGAGAAAACGACAAGTACCCAGAAATCAGCCTTGTGGACACAGAAATATGTAATCTAAAAGACAGAGAATTCAAAATAGCTATCATCAAAAAACTCAATGAGTTAGAGAATGTAGAGGAACAATGAGTTCAGGAGCTACTTCATGAAAGAGATTGAAACTATAAAGAAGAATCAATTAGAAATATTAGAGATGAAAGACACAATGGAAGAGATGAAACAAAATATAGATTCCCTGAACACTTGAGTGGACATCATAGAGGAGCGAATCAGCATAATCAAGGAAAGTCTCTGAGAAATATCCAACTCAATTAGGAAATGCAACATAAGAATTATAGATATTCAAGAGGGAGAAGAGAAGGAGAATGGAGAAGCAAGCTTGTTCAAAGAAATAATAGCAGAGAATTTCCCAAACCTAGGGAAGGAGATGGAAATCCATGTGGAAAAGGCTATCAGAACTCCTAAATATGTCAATGTAAAAAGACCTACTGAAAGAAATATAGTTGTGAAACTGGCAAAAGAGAATGAGAAAGAAAAATACTAAGGGCAGCAAGGCAGAAGAAAATAACCTACAAAGGAACCACTATCAGGCTTTCAGTGGATTTCTCTGCAGAAATCTTACAGGCTAGGAGAGACTGGAATGACATATTCAAATCTTTGAAGGGTAAAAACTTACAGCCAAGAATACTCTATCCAGCAAAAAATCCTTCAAATATGATTGAGAAATAAAAACCTTCCCAGATAAACAAAAGTTAAGGGAGTTCATTGCCACAAGACCTCCTCTACAAGAAATGCTCAGGAAGACCCTCATACCTGAAAAATCAAAAAAAGGAAAGGGGCTACAAAACCCAGAGCACAGGAGGTAAGTAGAAAGACAAAATCAGAAAGTTGCAGCTCTCCATCAGAACAGGTTAGCAAAAGTTAAGCATAACATTAAAGATAAAAGGAACGGTCAAAATTGGCCCATTCACAACAAGTGGATGGACCTCGAGGGTATTATGTTAAGCAAAATAAGCCAGTCAGAGAAAGACGAGCTCTATATGACTCCACTCATAGGTGGAAATTAGTATACTGATAAGGAGATCTGATCGGTGGTTACCAGGGAAAAGGGGGGGTGGGGGGAGGGCACAGAGGGGGAAGTGGTGTACCCACAACATGACTAACAAAAATGTACAACTGGAATCTCACAAGGTTGTAATCTATCATAACATTAATAATAAAAAAAAGATAAAAGGAACGGAAACACCAAGAATAAATATAATCTTGTCATTTTAACCATAAACTCACAACACAAGAAGGAAGAAAAAAAATCTGACAATAACAACTAGAAGGGGAAGAGGAAAAGTATGGAACGTCTTAATCTAAGGAAATAAGAGGCTATCAGAAAATGGACTATCTCATCTATGAGATGTTTTATACAAACCACTTGGTAACCACTAAACAAATAACAAGAATAAAGACACAAATTACAAATAAGAAGAAAACCAATGTAGAAATCTACCTACCTGAATTAGTAGTCCAAAAATCATGGGACGAGAAACAAAGGAAATGCAAAAGAAGCAGAAAAACAGTGATAAAATGGCAGCGTTAGGCCCCCACATTTCAATAATCACTCTAAATGTGAATGGACTGAACTCTCCAATCAAAAGACACAGAGTGGCAGGATGGATTAAAGAACAGCAC
Source organism: Equus asinus (assembly GCF_041296235.1). Taxonomy (NCBI): domain Eukaryota; kingdom Metazoa; phylum Chordata; class Mammalia; order Perissodactyla; family Equidae; genus Equus; species Equus asinus. Next base: position 24,073,292 of record NC_091803.1, read on the forward strand.
CCAACCATATGCTGCCTCCAGGAAACACACCTCAGCCCCGAAGAAAAACACAGACTCAGAGTGAAGGGATGGAAGACAATACACCAAGCTAATAATGAACATAAGAAAGCAGGTGTCGCCATACTTATATCAGACAGAGTAGACTTCAAAGCAAAACAGATAAAGAAAGACAAAGGGGGCAGTTTATAATGATAAAAGGGACACCTAACCAAGATGACATAACACTTATAAATATATATGCACCCGACACAGGAGCAGCAAAATTTGTAAAGCAACTATTAACAAAACTAAAGGGAGACATCAACAACAATACAATAATAGTAGGGGACCTCAACACCCCATTAACACCAGTGGATAGATCATCCAGACAGAAAGTCAACAAGGAAATTATAGAACTAAATGGAAAACTAGACCAGATGGACCTAATAGATATATATAGAACACTCCATCCAAAAACACCAGGTTACACATTCTTCTCAAGTGCCCATGGAACATTCTCAAGGATAGACCATATCTTGGGAAACAAAGCAAGCCTCAACAAATTCAAGAGGGTTGAAATAATATCAAGCATCTTTTCTGATCATAATGCTATGAAACTAGAAATCAACTACAAGAATAAAGCTGAGAAAGGGGAAAAAATGTGGAGACCAAACAACTACTGAACAAACAATGGTTATTGAAGAAATTAAAGAAGAAATCAAATATTATCTGGAGACAAATGAAAATGAAAACACACCATACCAACTCATTTGGGATGCAGCAAAAGCTGTCCTAAGAGGGAAATACATTGCAATACAAGCTCACCTCAATAAACAACAAAAATCTCAGATAAGCAATCTCAAATGACACCTAACAGAATTAGAAAAAGAAGAACAAACAAAGCCCAAAGTCAGTAGAAGGAGAGAAATAATAAAAATTCGAGCAGAAATAAACGATATTGAAACAAAAAAGACAGTAGAAAGGATCAATGAAACGAAGAGTTGGTTCTTTGACAAAATAAACAAAATTGACAAACCCTTAGCAAGACTCACCAAGAAAAAAAGAGAGAAGACTCAAATAAATAAAATTAGAAATGAGAGAGGAGAAATCACAATGGATACCACAGAAATACAAAGGACAATAAGAGAATACTATGAAAAACTATATGCCAACAAATTTGACAATCTAGAAAAAAATGGATAAATTCTTCGACTCTTACAACCTCCCAAAACTGAAGCAGGAAGAAATAGAGAATCTGAATAGACCAATCACAAGTAAAGAAATCAAAAGCGTAATCCAAAACCTCCCCTCCCCCCCAAAAAAAAGTCCAGGACCAGACGGCTTCTCTGGAGAATTCTACCAAACATTCAAAGACGATTTAATACCTATCCTTCTCAAACTATTCCAGAAAATTGAGGAAGATGGAGTACTCCATAACACACTCTATGAAGCCAGCATCACCCTGATCCCAAAACCTGACAGGGACAACACAAAGAAGGAAAACTACAGGCCAATATCACTGATGAACATAGATGCAAAAATCCTCCACAAAATTTTGGCAAACTGAATACAGCAATACATCAAAAAGATTATACACCACGATCAAGTGGGATTTATACCAGGGATACAGGGATGGTTCAACATCCACAAGTCAATCAACATGATACACTAAAAAAATGAGAAACCAAAACCACATGATCATCTCAATAGATGCAGAGAAAACATTCGACAAGATCCAACATCCATTTATGATAAAAACCCTCAATAAAATGGATATAGAAGGAAAGTACCTCAACATAATAAAGGCCATATATGACAAACCCACAGCCAATATCATACTCAACGGACAAAAACTGAAAGCCATCCCTCTGAGAACAGGAACAAGACAAGGGTGCCCACTTTCACCACTCTTATTCAACATACTACTGGAGGTGTTGGCCAGAGCAATTCAGCAGGAAAAAGAAATAAAAGGAATCCAAATAGGCAATGAAGAAGTAAAACTCTTGCTGTTTGCAGACGACATGATCTTATACATAGAAAACCCCAAAGAATCCATAGGAAAACTATTAGAAATAATAAACACCTACAGCAAAGTTTCAGGGTATAAAATCAACATACGTAAATCAGTAGCATTTCTATATGCTAACAATGAACTAACAGAAAAAGAACTCAAGAACTCAATCCCATTCATAATCACAACAAAAAGAATAAAATACCTTGGGATAAATTTAACCAAGGAAGTGAAAGATCTATACAACGAAAACTACAAGACTTTCCTGAAAGAAATTGATGACAACATAAAGAGATGGAAAGACATTCCAGGCACATGGATTGGAAGAATAAACATAGTTAAAATGTCCATACTACCTAAATCAATCTACAGATTCAACGCTATCCCAATCGGAATCCCAATGACATTCTTTACAGAAATTGAACAAAGAATCCTAAAATTCACATGGGGCAACAAAAGACCCAGAATTGCTAAAGCAATCCTGAGAAAGAAGAACAAAGCTGGAGGCATCACAATCCCTAACTTCAAAACATACTACAAAGCTACAGTAATCAAAACAGCATGGTACTGTTACAAAAACAGGTGCACAGATCAATGGAATAGAATTGAAAGCCCAGAAATAAAACCACAAATCTATGGACAGCTAATCTCCGACAGAGGAGCTGAGGGCCTACAATGGATATAAGAAAGTCTCTTCAACAAATGGTGCTGGGAAAAGTGGACAGCCAGATGTAAAAGAATGAAAATTGACCATTCTTTTTCACCACTCACAAAAATAAACTGAAAATGGATGAAAGACCTAAAGATTAGACCTGAAACAATAAGTGTTCTAGAAGAGAATATAGGCAGTACACTCTTTGACATCAGTTTCAAAAGAATTTTTTTGGACACCATAACTCCTCAGACGAGGGAAACAATAGAAAGAATAAACAAATGGGACTTCATCAGACTAAAGAGCTTCTTCAAGGCAAGGGAGAACAGGATTGAAACCAAAAAAAGCCCACTAATTGGGAAACAATATTTACAAGTTATTTATTCGACAAAGGGTTAATCTCCATAATATATAAAGAACTCACACAGCTCAACAACAAAAAATCAAACAACCTGATCAAAAAATGGGCAGGGGACATGAACAGACATTTATCCAAAGAAGATATATGGATGGCCAATAGGCACATGAAAAGATGCTCACCATTACCAATAATCAGGGAAATGCAAATCGAAACTACACTAAGATATCACCTTACACCAGTTAGAATGGCAAAAATATCCAAAACAAAAAGTAACGAATGTTGGAGAGGTTGTGGAGAAAAAGGAGACCTCATACACTGATGGTGGGAATGCAAACTGGTGCAGCCACTATGGAAAACAGTATGGAGATTTCTCAAAAAGTTAAAAATAGAAATACCTTATGACCCAGCCATCCCACTACTGGGTATCTATCCAAAGAACTTGAAATCAGCAATTCCAAAAGTCCCTATGTGCCTTGCAGCATTATTTACAATAGCCAAGAAGTGGATGCAACCTAAATGCCCATCAACTGATGATTGGATAAAGAAGATATGGTATATATATACAATGGAATACTACTCAGTCATAAAAAAAGACAAAATCATCCCATTCACGACAACATGGATGGACCTTGAAGGTATTATGTTAAGTGAAATAAGCCAGACAGAGAAAGATCAACTCTGTATGACTCCATTCATAGGTGGAAGTTAAACATAGAGACAAAGAGAACAGATTAGTGGTTACCAGGGGACTGGGGGGTGGGGGGTGGGCACAAAGGGTGAAGTGTTGCACCTACAACATGACTAACAATAATGTACAACTGAAATTTCACAAGGTTGTAAACTATCATAATCTTAGTAAAAAGTTAAAAAAAGAAGGACATAGAGTGGATGAACAACTTAAAAAAAGAGATCCAAATATATGCTATCTACAAGAAATCCATTTCAGATTTAAGGACACACATAGGTTGAAAATGAAGTAAAGAAAAAAACATCCCATGCAAATGGTAACAAAAAGAGAGCAGAGGTGGATATACTTATACAGATAAAATAGAGTTTATGTCAAAATATATCCAAAATTGTGACAAGAGACAGAGAAGAACATTATTTAAGAATAAAGGGGTCAATCCACCAGGAATATATAACAATTATAAATATATATGCACCCAACATCAGAGCATCTAAATATATTTTAAAAAACTGATTGAACTGAAATGAAGCATAAACAGCAGTACAATGAGAGTAGATTTCAATAACCCACTTTCAAAAATAATTTAAACATCCAGAGAGATGATCAAAAACAAAGAGAGGAACTGAACAACACTACAGACCAAATGAGCCTAATAGACATATACAAAAAATTCCACTTGACAGCAGCAGAATACACATTTTTCTCAAGAACACAAAGAATTTTCTTCAGGATAGATAGAATCTTAGGACACAAAAAAATCTTAACAAATTTAGAAGATTGAAGACCTGCCAAGTATCTTTTCTGACCAAAATAAAATAAAAGAAATCAACAGCAGAATGAAAGCTCAAAATTTCACAAACATGTGGAAATTAAACAGCACACTCTTGAATATCTATTGGATCAAAGGAGATATCAAAATAGATAAGGGAATACCTTAAGACAAAAAAACCCCACCCAAAACACAATATGCCCAAACTTATGCAATGCAGCAAAAACAGTACTGAGAGATGTTTATTGCAACAAATACCTATATTAAAAAAGATCTCAAACAAGCAATCTAGCATTACACCTTAAGAAACTAGAAAAAGAACAAACTAATCCCAAAGTTACCACAACAAAGAAAATAACAAAGATGGGGGCAGAAACAAACTAGAAAATAAAAAATAGTTTATAAATAAAAAAAACTTGATGTTGGTTTTTTTTAAAAGGTAAACAAAATAGACCAAGCCTTAGCTAGATTAACTAAGAAAAAAAGAAGATAAGAAATGAAATCAGAAATGAAAGATGAGATATAAAAACTAATGCCACAAAAATAAAAAGGATCATGAGTGAGCACTGCTGGAAGTTACACACCAACAAATTGGATAAGCTAGAAGAAAAAGAAAATCCCTAGAACATACAACTACTCAGACTAAATCCTGAGACAGAAATTCTTAACAGACCTATGACTAGTATGGAGATTGACTACCAACCAGAAACCACCCCACAAAAAAAAGCCCAGGACCAGAAGAATTCACTGGTGAACTCTAACAAATATTTAAAGAATTAATACCCATCCTTCTCAAAAGGGAACACTTATAAACACATTTAATGAGGCCAGCATTACCTTAATATCAAAGCCAGAAAAAGACACTAAAAGAAAAAAAAATTACTGGGTCATATTCCTAATGAATATACTTGCAGAGATCTTCAAAAAATAAAAGCAAATGGAATGCAAAAGTATGTTAAAAAGATTGTAGGGGAGGAAGATCTTTCCTCTACTCACTCTGGGTCCTTCTGGCTGGACAATGAATTAAATTCACATGAGACAGAATAACAGGAGAAAATTAAACAAAGCTTTATAACATGTATACATGGGAGAGGCTCAGGCAAACTGAGCAACTCACCAAAATGGTGGAAGTTCTCCCCTTAAATACCACCCCCAGCTAAAGACAAAGGAGGATGTTGGGGGTAGGGGGAGTCAGTTCTGGGAGATTACCAGAAAAGCACAGTAAACAAGAGTAAGATTATGATGAAGATTTAGGTCCTTGCCTTCTGCACTGATTAAGAGTTTCTAGAGATAAGGCCCCCCCCCCCCCCCCCCGCCCCGGTACAGAGAGAGAGACACCTTTACAGATGGAGATTTCCTTTACAAGTGTAAGTGTATCTTAACAAAGGGTAACTTCTGTTTCTCAGAGTTTCTCTCATGTCTTCAGGTTGTTTTAAAAGTAACCAGCCCAAAATAATCCTCATGCCAAAGAGCCATATCTTGGGTTGGCCAATTCCAGTCCCCTACAAGATCATACACCATGAAAAAGTGGAATTTATTCCTGAGAGGCAAGGATGGTTCAACATACGCTAATCAATTAATGTGACATACCACATTAACAAAATAAAAAATAAAAGTCACACAATTATCTCAATAGATGCAGAAAAAGCATTTTCCAAAATTCAGTATTCTTTCATGGTAAAACTCAACAAACTAGTAATAGGGGGAAAGTACTTCAACACAATGAAAGTTATATATTAAACTCTCATTGCTAGTATCATACTCAAGGGTGAAAAACTGAAAGCTTTTCCCCTAAGATAAGGAACAAGGCACAGAACCCCAGTCTGAGGTGACATCAGCAAGATGGAGGCCTAGGAGGTCCCAATGCTGATCTGCCTCACAAAACCCACAGAAACAATAAATAAACAACTACAAACTGATGAAAATAGCTCTTAGAAACCTCTGAACTACAACAAAGGAGTAACAGAAACCCTGCAGAGCTCAAAAACTGAGAATAGCCATATAGAAAAAGCATAGGAAACATTTTACCTGTGTCACCCCATACCCACATCCAGAGCAGCTTGGCACCAAGATGGATTTACCTCACTGGGGAAAGGAGAGCAGGAGAACTCCAGCAAGCCTTACCACCATGGCTATTTGCAGCCTGTGCTATTCAGGACTCACACAGTCTTCACCAATGCTGAACGCAGCTGACTGAGCGGCCCCCTGGAGTTCTTGCTGTGGTAACACCTGCCCCTGGGGCATCGGTTGCTTTTGTGCCTCACTCTCTAGGATTGGGATGCCACTTTGCCTTGCCATCTATGAGACCTGAGCTGCCACTGCTCTGTGCCCCATCCTGGGTCCCAAGTCATGGCTTTGACCCACCATAACCAGGGTGGTGTTGTTGCTGTTCTTCACCCTGCCCTCTGGGCTCCAAGCCAGGCTTTGACCTCCCATAGCAGCTTGCTGCTGCTCTGTGCCACACCCCTAGGTGCCAAGTCATGGCTTTGACCTGCCAGTATCAGGGCCAAGCCACTGCTTCTCTTTGTCCCACACCAAGGTTCTAAGTCCAGGCCTTGCCCCTCCATAACCAGGGCCACACTGCTACTGCTTTGAGCCCTGCCCCCAGGTTGCAAGAGGGGGCTTTGACCCACCATTACTGGAACTGTCCTGCCATTGCTCTGTGTCCAGGCCCTTGGTCCCAAAGCATGGTTTTAATAGGCCATCACTGAGACCATGCTGCTGCTGTTCTGTGGCTGCCCCTGATATCTAAATTGTGGCTTTTACCTGCCATCCCTGGGCTGTGCTGCAGGAGCTCTGTACCTGCCTCCTGGAGTTGTAAGTCACAGTTTGATGTGAAATTACTGGTGCTGCACTGCAGCAGCTCTGCACTCAACTTCTGGGTCCCAAGTTGGGACTTCAATCTGCCATAGCCTGGCCATGCTGCAGCTGCTCTGCACTCCATCTCAGGTCCTAAGTCACAACTTTGATCCATTGTCACTGGGGCCATGCTGCTGCAGCTTTGTGTCTTGTCCCCAGGATCCTGACCTGCTGCTATTCTACAGCTTCCCCATGTATCCTAAGTTATGTCTTCAACCATCATCACTGGGATGGACTGCTGTAGCACTGTGTCCCACCCCAGGGACTCTAAGCCATGGTTCTGACCCACCATCAGTGGAGAAGAGCTACTGCTGTTCTGGGACTACCCCCTGGGGCCAGAGTCAAGAATTTGACCCATCACTCCCAGGTCAGGCTGCTACTCCACCCTGGGCCCAGGCTAACACTTCATCCTGACATCTCAAGGCCTATGTTACCACTTCATCCCTCTTCTTGAGGTCTAAGAAACTGTGATGAGCCACCAAGATGCAGACTCCAGCTCCATGAGATATCGGAACACTGCTGCACTTCAGACTCTGGTGCCACCACTGCAGCAGGTACACATGTGCCCCAGGACCTAAACACTGTGGTAGTTCCATGTGTGCCCGATCCCAGGACCCCAGCTCCACTGTCAATCTGAGTGCTATCACCCCACATCTGTTGTAAAGAATGATCCCCTTGGTTAGCACTTTCTCCCATGGGCAAAAAAGGGAAAAGAGGAATACCCCAGCAGCTAGTGACTCCTAGGACCCCAATAGTTCTATCCACCACTGCCATCCACAGGACCTCTGCAGTACTGGCCACAAAAGACCACCATAGGCTTTGCTAATGTTGACCTCAATTGATGGGCCACATGGAAGATAAATGGTTGTGCCCTTCCAGACCAGAGATGCTACACTTCACCCAACCAGCACAGTTTCAGCCACCTTTAGGTGAAAGTATTTCCCCACCAACGTCAATCCAAAAAGGCTGAAAGAGGTGAAAACTCCTTCATATGCACAGGCACCAATGCAAACCATTAGAAACAATTCAAAGCCATGACACTACCAAAGGAACACAATAATTTTCCAGTAATTACCCCCAAAAATAGAGATCTGTGAGTGACCTGAAAAGTAATTCAAAATAATTGTCCTAAGAAAGCAAAGTGAGATTTGAGAGAATACAAATATGCAACTCAATGACTCAAGAAAACAATGTATAACAAAATGAGAAGTTCAACAAAGAGATAAAACTTATATAAAAAGAACCAAAAAGAAATTCTGGAGCAAAAGAATACAATGAATGAAGTAAAAATGCAATAGAGAGCTTCAACATTGTTTTTTCACTCAAGCAGGAGAAAGAATCTACAAACTTCAAGGCATATCTCTTGATATTATCCAGTCAGAGGAGGAAAAAAAACGAATGGAAAAGTGTGAGGAAACCTATATGAATTATAGGACACCATAAGATAAAACAATATTTGCATTTTGAGGGTCCCAGAATGAGAAGTAAGAGAAAAGGAGACAGATAATGTACTTTAAGAAATAAAGGCTGAATACTTCCCACATCTGGAGAGAGATATGGCCATCTAAGTACACAAAACTCAAATATTTCCAAGTGTATTCAACCCAAAGAGATATTTACCAACATATATTATAATCAAACTTTCAAAAATTAAAGACAAAGAATTTTGAAAGCAGCAAGAGAAAAAAATGCTCATCACATTCAAGAGAACCCTGTAAGACTATCAGCAGAAAACTTTCAGGCCAGGAAAGAGTGGGATGACACATCAAAGTGCTCAAAGAAAATACTGCCAAACAAAAATACTTTACTCAGCAAAGTTGTCCTTTAGAAGTGAAGGAAAAATGAAGACTTTCCCAGACAAACAAAACCTAAGGGCATTTATCACCACTAGACCTGCCTTTCAAGAAATGCTGATGAGAATTCTTCAACTTGAAATAAAAGGATGCTAATTAGAAACTGTTAGTAACTATTATTTACTAATAACTATTAGTAACATTAATAATAGATATGAAAGTATAAAATTCACTGGTAAAGGTAAATAGTCATGTCCCAAATGCTCTAACATTGCAGTAGTGGTGTATAAATAACTTTGAACTCTAGCATGAAGGTTAATGACTAAAGCGTTAAAAATAATAATGGCGATGACATTTCATTAATAAGTCATATGGTGTAAAAAGATGTAAATTGTGAAAACAATAAAATAAAATGTGGGAGAGGCAAGTAATGTGTAGAACTCTTCTATGCAATTGAAGTTAAGTTGCTATCAACTTAAAATAGTGTTATAATTGTAATATGCACTATGAAAACTTCATGGTAACCACAAAGCAAAAACCTATAATAAATATGCAATGATAAAGGCAAAAGAATCAAAACATAATGCTACAAAAAGTTAATCCAGAAAGAAAGACAATGAGAGAGGAAGAAAGGAACAAAGAACTTCAAAACAGAGCAATTAACAAAATGGCAATGAGGAATTCTTACTTCCCTGAGCTGCCCGGTGGCGCAGCAGTCAAGTGCACACGTTCTGTTTTGGTGGCCTGGGGTTCGCCGGTTTGGATCCCAGGTGCAGACATGGCACCGCTTGGCACGCCATGCTGTGGCAGGCGTCCCACATACAAAGTAGAGGAAGATGGGCACGGGTGTTAGCTCAGGGCCAACCTTCCTCAGCAAAAAGAGGAGGATCGGCAGCAGTTAGCTCAGGGCTAATCTTCCTCAAAAAAGAAGAAGAAGAAGAAATTCTTACTTATCAATAATCACTCTAAAGGTAAATGGATTACATATACCAATCAAAAGACAGAGAGTGGCTGAAAGGATTTAAAAAACAATACCAAACTAAAATATTCCTACAAGAGACTCACTTCAACTTTAAGGACACGATAGGAACAAATGGAAGGAATGGGAAAAATATTCCTTGCAAGTAAAAAGCTAAAGGACCAGGAGTTGATACACTTACATCAGACAAAATAAACTTAAGTCAAAACTAGCAAGATACAAAAAAAGGTCATCATATAGTGACAAAAAGTCAATTCCTCAAGAATATATAACAATTGCAGTATATATAAACCCAATATTGGAACACCTAAATATACCAACCAATTACTAACAGATCAGAAGGCAGAAATAGACAGCAATGCAATAATATTATGGGACTTTAATATCCCCACTTTCAACAATAAATAGATCATACAGACATAAAATCAAGAATGAAATAATGGATTTGAGCTACACTTTAGAGCAAATGGCTTTGACACATATATACAGAGTATTCTATTCAACAGCAGTAGAATACAGATTGTTCTCAAGTAAACATGGAACATTCTCTAGGATAGATCATCTTTTAGGCCACAAAACAAGTCTTAAGAAATTTAAGAAGATTCAAATTATTCCACGTATCTTTTCCAACCACAATGATATACCACTAGAAATCAATAACAGGAGGAAACCTGGAGAATTGGCAAATATGTGGTGATTAAGCAACACAGTTCTGAACAATCAATGAGTCCGAGAAGAAATCAAAAGGGAAATCAAAGATCTTGAGACAAATTCCAAATAGAAAGTGGAAACAGTAATCAAAACTTACGTGATGCAGCAAAAGCAGTTTTAAGAAGGGAGTTTATAGTGATAAACCCCTACATTAAGAAAAATAAAAAATCTCAAATGAATCTAATCATGCACCTCAAGGAACTAGGGAAAAAAGCTTGGTGTAAAATTAGCAGAAGGAAGGAAATAATTAGAATATTAGTAGATTAGAGCAGAAATAAATAAAATAGACTAGAAACACAATAGAAAAGATCAACAAAAGTGAGTTGGTTTTTTGAAAAGATAAACAATATTGACAAAGCTTTAGCTATACTAACTTCAAAAAAGAAAGATGACTCAGATTAACGAAATTGTAAACTAATGAGGAGACATTACACCTGACAGCACAGAACTACAAAGAATCATAAGAAACTACTATGAACAATTATATGCCAATGGTTTAGATAACTTAGGAGCAGTTGAAAATTTCCTAGAAACATAAAATTTACCAATACTGAAACATGAAGTAGTAGAAAATCAGAACAAACCAATAATGAGCAAGAAGAATGGAGGGTGCTTACAAATCTCCCGACAAATAAAAGCAAAAAAACTTGATGTGTTTACTGGTAAATTCCACCAGAATTTAAAGAAGAATTAATACCAGTCCTACTCAAACTATTCCAAGGAATTGAAGAGGAAAGAACGTTACTAAACTCTTTTTTACAAGGCCAGTGTTACTGATACTAAACCCATACTAGGACACTACAAGAAAAGAAAACTACAGGCCAATATTTCTAATAAACATAGATGCAAAAATCCTCAATGGGATACTAGCAAATCAAACTGAAGAGCACATTAACAGGATCACACACCATGATCAAGTTGGGATTTTCCCTGGGACACAAGATGTCTCAGCATATGTAAGTCAATAATTGTAATACACCAAATAACAGAATGGAGGACAAAACTCCTATGATCATTCCAATAGATACAGAAAGAGGAATTGACAATACTCAACGTTCTTTCATGATTAAAAAAGCCCTCAAAATTTTTGGTACAGAAAAAATGTACCTCAAAATAACAAAGGCCATATATGACAAGCCCACAGCTAACATCATATTCAAAAGTGAAAAGTCAAAAGAATTTTCTCTAAGAGCAGGACAAGACATGGATGCCCACTCTCACCACTTCCATTCAACAAGTCCTATCCAAAACAATTAAGCAAGTAAAATAAATAAAAGTCATCCAAATCAGAAGGGAAGAAGTAAAATTATTTCAGTTTTGATACAAACGTCATTTTATATATAGAAAACCCTAAAGATTCCACCAAAAAAACTGTTGAAACTAATACATGAATTCAGTGAAGTTGCAAGATACAAAATCAAGATGCATGAATCAGTTGTGTTACTATACACTGACAATTGAAGAAGACACAAATAAATGGAAAGATACCCTGGATTCTTAGATTGGAAAAATTAATATCGTGAAAATGTCCATACTACTCAAAGCAATCTAAAGATTTAATGAAATCTCTATCAAAATTCCAATCGTATTTTTCACAGAAATAGGAAAAAACTATTCTAAAATTTGTGTGTAAACACAAAAGATCCCAAATAGCCAAAGCAATCTTGAGAAAGCAGAGAAAAGCTGGAGGCTTTTCACACTTTGTGATTTCAAACTATATTACCAAGCTATAGTAATTTATAAAGCGTGGTTGTGGTGTAAAAACAAGCATGAGGAGCACTGGAACAGAATATAGATACCAGAAATAAACCCATGCATATATGGCTAACTAATTTTTAACAAGAGCACCAAGAAGAAGAAATGGGGGAATGGATAATCTCTTCAGTGAATGCTGCTGGGAAAACAGGATATCCACATGCAAAAGAATAAAACTGGATGCTTATTTTACACTACCCACAAAAATTAACTCAAAATAGATTAAAGAGTTAAATCTAAGACTCGAAACCATAAAAATTCTGGAAGAAAACAGAGAGAAAATTAAGAAAACAAAGAGAAAATCTCCTTGATATTGGTCTTCACAATGATTTCTTGAATAAGACATCAAAAGCATAGGCAACAAAAGCTAAAATAAACAAGTTTGAATACATCAAAGAATTTCTGCACAGCAAAGGAAATAATAAATAAATTGAAAAGGCAATCTACAGAATTAGAGAAAATATTTGCAAACGGCATATCTGTCAAAAGTTAACATCCAAAATATATGAATAACACATAAAACTCAAGGGCAAGAAAGAAAATGACCCAATTTTAAAATGGACAAAGGACCTGAATAGGCATTTTCTTCCAAAAAAAGACATACAAGGGGCCAATATGAAAAAAAAATGGTTGTTTGAGGTCCTTACGTATCTTGAATATTAACCCCTTACAGGATATATGGTTTGCAAATATTTCCTTCCATTCCATAGGCTGCCTTTTAACTTTGTTGATTGTTTTCTTTTCTGTGCATAAACTTTTTAGTTTGATGCAGCCAAATTTTTTAATTTTTATTTTGCCTTGCTTTTGTGGAAAACTCAAAAAATTATTGCCAAGACCAGTGTCAAAGAGCTTTTTCCTTATGTTTCCTTCCTGTGCTTTTACATTTTCAGGTCTCACACTTAAGTCTTTAATCCATTTTGAGCTAATTTTTTGTGAGTGGTGTGAGATAGATGTCCAATTTCATTATTTTGCACGTGGCTATCCAGTGTTCCCAACACCATTTATTGGGGAGACTGTCCTTTTTCCTTGTGTATTCTTGGAAGCTTTGCAGAAAATCAGTTAACCATATAGGCATGGGATTATTCCTGAGTTCTAAATTCTGTTTCATTGATCTATGTGTCTGCTTTAATGCCAATATAATACCGTTTTGATTTCTATAGCTTTGTAATGTAGTTTGAAATCAGGAAGTGAGATGTCCCCTGCTTTGCTCTACGTGCTCAAGAATGCTTTAGCTCCTGGGAATTTTTTGTGGTTTTATATGAATTTTAGGATAGTTTTTTTATATTTCTATGAAAATTGCCATTGGAATTTAGCTAAGGATCCATTGAATGTGCATATCACTTTGAATAGTGTAGATACTTTAACAATATTAATTCTTTGAAACCTTGAACAAGGGATGTATTTCCACTTTTTGCTGTCTTTTTCAACTTCTTTCATTAACGTTTTATACTTTTCAGAGCACAGTTTTTTTTAGGAAGATTAGCCCTGAGCTAACTACTGCCAGTCCTCCTCTTTTTGCTGAGGAAGACTGGCCCAGAGCTAACATCTGTGCCCATCTTCCTCTACTTTATATGTGGGACGCCTACCACAGCATGGTATGCCAAGCAGTGCCATGTCTGCACCCAGGATCTGAACCAGCAAACCCCGGGCTGCTGAGAAGTGGAACATGCCAACTTAACCACTGCACCACCGGGCCAGCTCCCAGAGTACAAATCTTTCACCTTCTTGGATACTTTTATTTCTGAGTATTTCATTCTTTTGATGATATTGTAAATAGGATTGTTTTCTTAATTTCTTTTTCATATAAGCCATTGTTAGTGTATGGAAACACAACTGATTTTTGTATGGCTTACTTTTTGTATCCTGCAACTTAACTGATTTTTTTTTTTACTAGTTATAAGAGTTTTTGGTGGTATCTTTTGGGTTTTTACATATAAGAAAGAATAGATAAATTTTTCCTTTCCAATTTAGATGTCTTCTATTTCCTTTTCTTGACTATTTGCTTTTGGGTAGGAATTCCAGTACTATGAGAATAGAAGTGATGAGTGTGGGCACCATTGTTTTATTCCTGATCTTAGAGAAAAAACCTTCAATCTTTCACCATGGAGTATGATGCTACCTCTGAGCTTGTCATACATAGTTTCTATTATAGTGAGGCATATTCCTTCTATACACCAAGAAAACATATTAAAGTATAAATCTCACTGTAAAAGTAAGTATATAATAAAAGTAGTGGATTAATTACTTATAAAGTTAGTATAAAAGTTAAAAGAGGAAAGTAGTAAAAGTAACTATAACTACAATAATTAGTTAAGACTTACATAAGACATAAAGGCATAAAATGTGAAACCAAAACCATAAAATGTGGGGGAGAGAATAAAAAAATAAAGCTTTAGAATGCATTCAAAATTATCAACTTAAAATAGACTGTTAAAATATAAGTTTTTATTTGTAAGCTTCATGTTAACCACAAAGCAAAAACCTACAGTAAATACACAAAAGATAATGAGAAAGGAATCTAAGCATACTACTAAAGAAAATCATCAAACCACAAGGAAGTTAGCAAGAGAAGAAGGAACAGAGAAAATAAAAAACAGCCAGAAAACAATTAACAAAAAAATATGCACATACCTATAAATACTTACTCTAAATATAAGTGGACTAAACTCTCTAATCAAAAACATAAAATGGTTGAAGGGATAAAATACCAAAATCAATCCATATGCTGCCTACAAGAGAATCACTCCAGACTTAAAGACACACATGGACTGAAAGTGAAAGAATGGAAAAAATATTCCATAGATATGGAAACCAATAGAAGGCTGGAGTAGCTCTGCTTATATTAGAAAAAATAGACTTTAAAACAAAGACTGTACTAGCAGACAAAAAAGGGCATTACATAGTGATAAAGGGCTCAATCCACAAGAGAATATAACATTTGTAAATATTTATGCACCCAAATAGAAGCACCTAAATACATAAAACAAATATTAGCAGACTTAAAGGGATAAAAAATAGCAATACAATAATAGTGGGGGACTTTAATACCCCACTTACATCAATGGATAAATCACTAAGCTAGAAAATCAATAAGGAAGCATTGGCCTTAAATAACATATTAGACCAGATGGGCTTAACAGATATATATAACACATTCCACCCAAAAGTAACAGGATACACATTCCTCTCAATTGCACATGGAACATCTCCAGGATAGATGATATGTTAGGTACCAAAACAGTTATTAACAAATTTAAGAGGACTGAAATCATATGAAGCATCTTTTCTGACAACAATGCTATGAAACCAGAAATAAATTACAGGAAGAAAATGAAAATTCACATATATGCAGGAAATAAACAACATGCTACCGATAAACCACAGGCTCAACAGAGAAATAAAAAAATACTCGAGACAAATAATAATGGAAGAATACCAAAATTTATGGAATGTTTGAAAATGAGAATAAAAAATAAAGCCCAAAGTTAGTAGAAGGAAGGAAATAAATATCAGAGCATAAATAAATGAAATGGAGACTAAAAACACAATAGAAATGATCAAAGGAAGCAAGAGGCAGTTCTTTGAAAAGATAAACGAAATTGACAACCTTTAGCTAGACTCATCATAAAAAAGAGTGAAGATTCAAATAAATAAAATCGGTAATTAAGGAAGAGATGTTATCATTGATACTTCAGAAATAGAGATATTATTATTAATTATACTCCAACAAGCTAGAATAAATGGATAAATTCCTAGACACATAAAAGCTTCCAACTGAATCACAAAGTTATAAAAAATATCTGAACAAATTTCTAATGAGGAGATTGAGTCAGGAATCAAAAACCTCCCAACAAACAAAAGTCCAGACTCAGATGGCTTCACTGATTAATTCTACAAAATGTTCCAAGTAGAATCAATCTTTTCCAAAAAATAGAAGAGGAGGTAACACTTCCAAATTCATTTTACAAGGCCAACATTACCATGATACCAAAACCAATAAGGATACCACAAGAAAAGGAAATTATAGACCAATATACCTAATGCATATACATGAAAAAATTCTCAACAAAGTATTATCAAACGAAATTCAACAATACATTAAAAGAGTCATACACCACGATCAAGTGAGATTATTCCAGGAATGCAAGGATGGTTCTAAATCTGCAAATCAATCAAGGTGATAGACCACTATTGAAAAAAGAAGGATAAAAACCATAAAACCACATCAATAGATGCAAAAAAAGCATTTGACATAATTCAACATCAATTTATGATTTAAAAAACTCTCAAAAAGTGAGATAGAGAAAACATACTTCAAAATAATAAAGATTATGTATGACAGACCCACATCTAACATCATACTCAATGGCAAAAAGCTGAAAGCTTTTCCTCTAACATCACGAATAAGACAAGGAAGCCCACTCACATAGCTTCTATTCATCATAGTATTGGAAGTCCTAGTCAAAGCAATAAGGCAAGAAAAAGAAGTAAAAGTCATCCAAATTGGAAAGAAGTAAAACTGTCACTATTTTCAGATGACATAAGATTGCATATGGAAGAGCCTAGAGATTTCACCAAAAAATTGTTAGAACTAATAAATTAATTCAGTAAAGTTGCAGGAGACAAAACCAATATACAGAAATCTGCTGCATTTCTGTACACTAAAAACGAACTGTCAGAGAAATTAAGAAAATAATCCCATTTACGATTACATCAAAAAGAATAAAATGCCTAGGAAAAACTTTAACCAAGAAGTTGAAAGACTTGTATGCTGAAAACTATGACATTGATGAAAGAAATTGAAGAAAACACAAGGAAATGGAAAGACATTTTGTGCTCATGGATTAGAAGAGTTAGTATTGTTAAAATGTCCATACTACCCAAAGCAACCTACAGATTGAATACAATCCCCATAAAAATTCCTACAGCATTTTTCACAGAAATAGGAAAACAATTTTAAAATTGGAATAAGAAAAGACCCTGAAAAGCCAAAGCAATCTGGGAAAAGAACAAACCTGGAGGCATCACGCTGTCTGATTTCAATCTACATTACAAAGCTATAGTAACCAAAAAAGTATGGTATTTGCATAAAAACAGAAACATAGATCAGTGGGGAAAAATGGAGAGCCCAGAAAGAAACCCACACATATATAATCAATTCGTTTAAAATGAAGGAGCCAAGAATATACAATGGAGAAAAGGCAGTCTCTTCAATAATTGGTGTTAGGAAAACCAAACAGCCACATGCAAAAGAAGGAAACCAGACCATTGTTTTACACCATATGCAAAAATTAACTCAAATTGGATTAAAGACTTGAATTTAAGACCTGAAACCATGGAATTTCTATAAGAAAACATAGGCAGTAAGCTCCTTGACATTGGTCAAGGTATTTTTGGATTTGACATCAAAAGCAAAGGCAACAAAAGCAAAAATAAACAGGTAGGACAAGATGAAACAAAAGCTTCTGCATAGCAAAGGAAACCATCAACAAAATGAAAGTAAATATACTAATGGGAGAAAATATTTGCAAATTATATATCTGATAAGAGGTTAGTATCCCAAAATGCAAAGAACACATTCAATTCAATAGCAAAAGACAACCAGTCTAATTTTAAAAATGGACAAAGAAACTACTTAGACAATTTTCCAAAGAAGACACACAAATGGCCAACAGGTACATGAAAAAGTACTCAATGTCACTAATCATAAGCAAAATGTAAATCAACATTACAATGAGGTATCACCCCACACCTGTTAGAATGACTATCATCAAAAGGAAAGAAAATAAATGTTGGCAAAGATGTGAAGAAAGGGGAACCCTTATGTACTGTTGGTGGGAATGGAAATTGGTATGGCCACTATAGAAAACAATATGGAGGTTCCATAAAAAATTAAAAGTGGAGCTACCATATGATGCAGCAATTCAACTTCTGGGTATATAACTAAAGGGTCTCATAAAGGTATCTGCATTCCCATGTTCACTGCAGCATTATTCACAAAAGCCAAGATACAAAAATAATCTGAGTATGTCAATGGATAAAAGATGTGGTACAGGGGCTGGCCCCGTGGCCAAGTGGTTGAGTTCGGCGTTCCGCTGCAGGCGGCCCAGTGTTTCATTGGTTCGAATCCTGGGCGCAGACACGGCACTGCTCATCAAGCTACGCTGGGGCAGCGTCCCACATGCCACAACTAGAAGGACCCACAACAAAGAATATACAACTATGTACTGGGGGGCTTTGGGGAGAAAAAGGAAAAAATAAAATCTTAAAAAAAAAATGTGGTACATACACACAGTGAAATACTATTCAACTATGGCAAAGAAGAAATCCTGCCACTTGTAACAACTTGGAGAACCTTGAGGATGTTATGCTAACTGAAATGTCAGCCATGAGAAAGATAAATACTGTATGATATCACTTTTATGTGTGGAATCTAAAAAAAGCCAAACTCAGAGAAACAGACATAGAGTGGTGGTTACCAAAGGCTGGGGGGTGGAGGAAATGGGGAGATATTGGTCAAAGAGTACAAACCTGCAGTTATAAGATTAACAAATTTTGTACAGCGATCTACTGTACACCCTTGTGATTATAGTAATAATACTATATTATATACTTGACTGTTGCTGTGAGAGTAGATCCTAAATATTCTCGCCATAAAAAAGAAATGATAATTATGTGACAGGAAGAAGGTGTGGGAGCTAATGCTATGTTGATAATCATTTTGCAATATATAAATGTATTATATCAACATGTTGTACACCTTAAACTTACATAATGTTCTATGTCAATTATGTCTCAATGGAGCTGGAAAAAAATGATAGAACAAACTGTATCAATTTCCTCCTAAGATTGAGAACAAGGTTATGATGCCCTCTCCCACCACTTCTACTCAACATTGTGCTAGAAATCCTAGTCACTTAAAGAACTCAGTGAAATAAAACAACACACATAAAGTTTGGAAAATAAGTAAACTGTTTTGATTCAGAGATTATATGATCACATACCTAGGAAATCCAAATAAATCTACAAAAAAGTTATTACAAATAATTAGTGAATGTAACAAGTTTGGAAAGATTACATAATACAAGATCAATGTACAAAAATTATTAGAATGTGTATTATTAGCAATGATCAACTGGAAACTGAAATTTTTAAAGATATAATTTATATTAATATCAAATAAATAAATAATCCAGCGAATAAGAAGAGCAAGGCAAACCTAAGTATACTTCTAAGTCCTTAGTAACTCTGACTTATTAAAACTTTCTGTGCTACATAAGTCTTGAACCTCTGTTTTACATCAAAATGGATCTGAAAGAGAAAAAATTTTATTTTTACAGTTAAAAGTTACATGGGAAACAAACACTATTTTATAAAACAATTATGTAAAGAGTAAATGTATATCTTGTAATACTATGTCATAACTTGCTCTATACCTTTGCACAAGAAATTTTAAAAAAAACCACACATAGTTCATTTAGGGTGAATTTTTTGATCTCTAAAAGAAACTATGGACTGTCACATTCTCAAATGCCACAGAGTGATAATTTTTACAACATTAATGTTATTGCTTTTCATATGTGTAACAACATTGGTGACTCCAAATTTAATAACATTGGATTATGGTAGAAGAATGAGAAGATAAAATTTTCTTAGCAGTGTAATTCACCATCATGTTTAAAATTAGTAATAATTTACATTGTTTATCTTCTGAAGTCAATGATCTAAATTAGACTATCCATGCATATAATGTGGATAATATACTATTACTCTGTTTGTTTATTCAATGAACAATTGCCGCTATTGCTATGCACTGCTCTAGGCCAAGGAATGGAAACACAAGTGAACAAATCAGAGATCCTGGTCCTTGTAGAGTTTTCATCAAAAGTTCATACAGTAAACTTCTTTCTTCCCCCAAATAATAAAATCTGTAAGATGATTTAATAATATATATAAAAATTATTGTGGATGTACCTCCCTTTCCCCATATTTTTCAAATAAACGTTTTCAAAAAGTAAAGGTATTACAAACAGAGAGTATATTTTCACAAATATTTTGAGACTAAATTACACTATCCTGATATCCTGAAAAAATGCTACCTTGGAAATGAATGCAGTGGTAAAACTACAACAGAAAAAAGAAACATTATTCTTATAGGAGCACGAGAAAAACTCCATGCACTATGCCACATGTAGTTAGAGTGGACATATAAAGATCCTCAAATGTAGCCGTTTAATAGAGTGAGTCATGGTGAAGGTCAGCCACACAAATAGGTGAACAAATATTATAAATGCAGAACATTCAGGATATATAGTCAGAAGGAAATTTTTGAAATGACAAAAAAATCCACCTTATTTTCTAAAACATTGATAATATTAGTTTTTTTCTATTTTCTATTTTATTGAGGTTATGATAGTTTACAACCTTGTGAAATTTCAGTTCTACATTATTATTTGTCAGTCATGTTGTAGGTGCACCACTTCACCCTTTGTGCCCACCCTCAACCCCCACTTTCCCCTGGTAACCACTAATCTGTTCTCTTTTTCCACGTGTTTAACTTCCACATATGAGTGGAGTCATACAGAGATTGTCTTTCTCTATCTGGCTTATTTCACTTAACATAATACCCCCAAGGTTCATCCATGTTGTTGTGAAGGGGACGATTTTATCCTCTTTTATGGCTGAGTAGTATTCCATTGTATATATACACCAAATCTTCTTTATCCAATCATCAGTTGATGGGCACTTAGGCTGCTTCCACTTCTTGCCTATTGTGAATAATGCTACAGTGAACATAGGGGTGCAAGGGTCTCTTTGAATTTCTGATTTCAAGTTCTTTCGATAGATACCCAGTAGTGGGATGGCTGGGTCATATGGTAGATCTATTCTTAATTTTCTAAGGAAACTCCATACTGTTTTCCATAGTGGCTGCACCAGTTTGCATTCCCACCAGCAGTGTATGAGGTCTCCTTTTTCTCCACAACCTCTCCAACATTTGTTACTTTTTGTTTTGGTTATTTTTGCCATTCTAATGGGTGTAAGGTGATATCTTAGTGTAGTTTTGATTTGCATTTCCCTGATGATTAGTGATGTTGAGCATCTTTTCATGTGCCTATTGGCCATCCATATATCTTCTTTGGAGAAATGTCTGTTCATGTACCCAGCCCATTTTTGATTGGGTTGTCTGATTTTTTGTTGTTGAGTTGTGTGAGTTCTTTATATACTATGGGGATTAACTCTTTGTTGTATATATGACTTAGAAATATTTTTTTACCAATTGGTGGGTTGTGTTCTTGTTTCAATACTGTATTTCCTTGCCTTGTAGAAGCTCTTTAGTCTGATGAAGTCCCATTTGTTTATTCTTTCTATTGTTTCCCTTGTCTGAGAAGAGATGTATGGTGTCCAAAAAGATCCTTTTGATACTGATGTCAAAGAGTGTACTGCCTATATTTTCTTCTAGAAGTCTTATGGTTTCAGGTCTTACCTTTAAGTCGTTGATCCCTTTTGAGTGTATTTTTGTGAATGGTGTAAAGGAATGGTCTATTTTCATTCTTTTACATGTGGTTCTCCAGTTTTCTCAACACAATTTGTTGAAGAGACTTTCTTTTCTCCACTGTATGTTCTCAGCTCCTTTGTTGAAGATTAGCTGTCCATAGATGTGTGGTTTTATTTCTGGGCTGTCAATTCAGTTCCACTGGTCTATGTGCCTGTTTTTGTACCATTACCATGCTGGGTTTTTTGCTTTTTTGTTTTTGAGGAAGATTAGCCCTGAGCTAACATCTGCTGCCAATCCTCCTCTTTTTTGCTGAGGGAGACTGGCCCTGAGCTAACATCCATGCCCATCTTCCTCCACTTTATATGTGGGAAGCCTACCACAGCATGGCTTGCCAAGCTGTGCCATGTACACACCCAGGATCCAAACCATGGAACTCTGGGCCACCAAAGCAGAACGTGTGAACTTAACCACTGCACCACCAGGCTAGCCTCCATTACCATACTATTTTGATTACTATAGCTTTGTAGTATGCTTTGAAGACAGGGATTGTGATGCCTCCCAGTTTTGTTCTTTTGTCTAAGGATTGCTTTAGCAATTCAGGGTCTTTTGTTGCCCCATATGAATTTTAGGATTCTTTGTTCTATTTCTGTGAAGAATGTCAGGGATTCTGATTGGGATGGCGCTGAATCTGTAGATTGCTTTAGGTAGTATGGACATTTTAACTATGTTTATTCTTCCAATCCCTGTGCATGGAATGTCTTTCCATCTCTTTATGTCATCATCAATTTCTTTCAGGAAAGTCTTGTAGTTTTCTTGTATAGGTCTTTCACTTCCTTGGTTAAATTTATTCCAAGATATTTTATTCTTTCTGTCGCGATTGTGAATGGTATTGTGTTCTTGAGTTCTCTTTCTGTTAGTTCATTATTAGGATATAGAAAAGCTACTTATTTATGTAAGTTGATTTTGTACCCTGAAACTTTGCTGTAGTTGCTGATTACTTCTAATAGTTTTCCAATGGATTTTTAAAAGGGTTTTCTATATATAAGATCATGTCACCTGCAAACAGCGAAAGTTTCACTTCTTCACTCCCTATTTGGATTCCTTTTATTCCTTTCTCTTGCTTAATTGCTCTGGCCAAAACCGCCAGTACTATGTTGAATAAGAGTGGTGAGAGTGGGCACCCTAATCTTGTTCCTGTTCTCAGAGGGATGGTTTTCAAGTTTTCCCCATTGAGTATGATGTTGGATGTGGGTTTGTCATATATGGCCTTTATTATGTTGAGGTACTTTCCTTCTATACTCATTTTATTGAGAATTTTTATCATAAATGGATGTTGGATCTTGTCGAATGCTTTCTCTGCATCTATTGAGATGATCATGTGGTTTTTATTCCTCAGTTTGTTGATGTGGTGTATCACGTTGACTGACTTGCAGATGTTGAACCATCCCTGTGTCCCTGGTATAAATCCCACTTGATTATAGTGTATGATCTTTTTAATGTATTGCTGTATTCGGTTTGCCAATATTTTGTTGAGGAGTTTTGCATCTATGTTCATCAATAATATTGGCCTGTAGTTTTCCTTCTTTGTGTTGTCCTTGTCTGGTTTTGGGGTCAGGGTGATGTTAGCTTCGTAGAATGTGTTAGGAAGTGCTCCATCTTCCTCAATTTTCTGGAATAGTTTGAGAAGGATAAGTACTCAGTCTTCTTTGAATGTTTGGTAGAATTCTCCAGAGAAACCGTCTGGTTCTGGACTTTTATTTTGGGGGAGCTTTTTGATTACTGTTTCAATCTCTTTACTTGTGATTGGTCTACTCTGATTCTTTATTTCTTCCTGATTCAGTTTTGGGGGCTTCTAAGAGTCTAAGAATTTATCCATTTCTTGTAGGTTGTCCAATTTGTTGGCATATAGTTTTTCATAGTATTCTCTTATAATCTTTTATATTTCTGTGGTATCCGTTGTGATTTCTCCTCTTTCATTTCTAATTTTATTTATTTGAGTCTTCTCTCTTTTTTTCTTAGTGAGCCTGGCTAAGGGTTTGTTAATTTTGTTTATTTTCTCAAAGAACCAGCTGTTTGTTTCATTGATCCTTTCTACTGTCTTTTGTTTCAATTTCATTTATTTCTGCTCTAGTTTTTTTTTTTTTTAAAGATTTTATTTTTTCCCTTTTTCTCCCCAAAGCCCCCCGGTACATAGTTGTATACTCTTCGTTGTGGGTCCTTCTAGTTGTGGCATGTGGGATGCTGCCTCAGCGTGGTTTGATGAGCAGTGCCATGTCCGCGACCAGGATTCGAACCAATGAAACACTGGGCCACCTGCAGCAGAGCGCGCGAACTTAACCACTCAGCCACGAGGTCAGCCCCTCTGCTCTAGTTTTTATTATTTCTCTCCTTCTACTGACTTTGGACTTTGTTCTTTTTCTAATTCTGTTAGGTGTGGTTTGAGATTGATTATCTGAGATTTTTCTTGTTTATTGAGGTGAGCCCATATTGCAATGAATTTCCCGCTTAGGACCACTTTTGTTGCATCCCAAATGAGTTGGTATGGCATGTTTTCATTTTCACTTGTCTCCAGATAATATTTGACTTCTCCTTTAATTTCTTCATTGATCCACTGGTCGTTCAGTAGCATGTTGTTTAATCTCTACATCTTTGGCCTTTTCACACTTTATTCTTGTAGTTGATTTCTAGTTTCATAGCATTATGATCATAAAAGATGCTTGATATATTTAAATCCTCTTGAACTTCTTCAGGCTTGCTTTGTTTCCAAACATATGGTCTATCCTTGAGAAAGTTCCATGCACGCTTGAGAAGAGCGTGTAGCCTGCTGTTTTTGGATGGAGTGTTCTATATATATTAAGTCCATCTGGTCTAGTTTTTCATTGAATTCTACAATTTCCTTGTTGACTTTCTGTCTGGATGATCTATCCATTGGTGTTAGTGGAGTGTTGAAGTCCCCTACTATTATTGTCTTGTTGTTGATATCTCCTTTTAGTTTTGTTAGTAGTTTCTTTATGTACTTTGATGCTCCTGTATTTGGTACATATATATTTATAAGTGTTATGTCTTCTTGGTGGAGTGTCCCTTTTATCATTATAAACTGCCCCTCTTTGTCTCTCTTCACCTATTTTTCCTTGAAGTCTACTTTGTCTTATATAAGAATGGTGACACCTGCTTTCTTATGTTCACTATTAGCTTGGAGTATCATCTTCCATCCTCACCTCTGAGTCTGTATTTGTCTATGGGGCTGAGGTCTGTTTCCTGGAGGCAGCATATGGTTGGGTGTTGTTCTTTAATCCATCCTGCCACTCTGTGTCTTTTGATTAGAGAGTTCAATCCATTTACATTTAGAGTGATTATTGAAATGTGGGGGCCTAATGCTGCCATTTTATTGCTCATTTTCTGGTTCCTCTGCATTTCCTTTGTTTCTCGTCCCACAGATTTTGGACTACCAATTCAGGCAAGTAGTTTTCTAGGTTGGTTCTTTTATTTTTAATTTGTGTCTCTGTTATAATTATTTGCTTAGTGGTTACCATTGATAACTTAGGTTTAACGTATGCCCAAAATAAGCATAATATTATCATCCAAATGTTATTCATGGTTCCCCATTTTTCTCTGGCTCTCTCTAACTTCTGAAGCTTTTATTCTAATATTAGTTTTACAAGGTCTAGCATCAAAACATAGGAGTTCTAATTAAAAACTCAACCTTTATTGTAATACAAACTATCAAGGATCATTATCAATAGAATTGATAAGAAAAATAAGCCTAAGAATTAGCTTTTTGTAACATAATATTTTACGCCTATGACTCCTTAAGAAATCTCCCACTTCTATTTAGATATGAAAAAAATCATACTTGTGCACTGGAGCCACAGGCAGGGCTATGGTACAAGAATTCCCACAGCTAACCAGCACTTTTTACACTGTGCTATGTAGTCTCTTACTTCTTTTCATTTTAGTAGATATTTATTGATTGCCAACTCTGTGCAACTCTTTGTTCTAAACACTGAAGATAGAGCATCTAACAAGCTGGTCAAAGTACTTGCTCTCAAGGAGCTCACATTCTAGTTGGGGAAAATATACAGGCAAAAAAAGTTAAAAATTAGTAAAACTTTAATCAGAGTTAAGTGCCATGAAGACAATCTCACAGAAAGCATCAAAAATGATAGAGCACTACAACATAAAGAATGGTAAGAAAGGACTATTTCTTATGATCTTTGTCTTTCTTTATATTGGTGCACACCTGAGTCTTCAATGTTTCAGAGGCAGCTTTCATTTTATAAAAATCTATTATTTCTTCTTCCAATTGTCTTCTCTCCTCCTCAAGTTGCATTGTCTTCTCTTGTTGCACTCTTTTAAGATGCTCAAACTTGTCCTGTAGCTGTGAAACAAATTTAAAGTTGTGACTCAAAGCACACTATGGTGGCACATCCTTAGGATCATGCTTGTTTTTTTTTTTCTGATTATCAAACATATGCTAATTATCAGAGTAGAGCTTGATCTAAACAACAGTCTCATAAATTGTTTTTAAATTAAAAATTCAGATATGAAATTTTTTTCTTGATTTTAATTTAAAATATGTCCTCATTGAACCAAATATAATAAAACCAAAAGCTATGAACAACACTCAATTTTTAAAACACTTTACTTTTCCTAATGAAGCGTATTTTCTCAGTCTATGTTTTCCCACAAATCTCTTCAAATAAAATTTGATAAATCCATGCTCACTGAAATACATACATTAAAATATAACATGGATTATGAAACATTTGTTGAGAATTTAATTGATAAAGACTTTTTGAAAGGGAGTCTGATAATTTCCTTGTTAACTGAAGTTAGCATAGTGATAGAAAGAAACAAAAAGCTTTAAGGACCTCATTCAGTTACATTTTATTTACTTGTGGTGTTTTATTTAACCTGTGGGACTTAAGCCAAGTTAGCAATATGAAGGAAATGATATCACCTTGGATTCCGTTAGAGATAGGCCTAGGTCTTTGACACAACTTTATTCAACAACATAAAGTTTGCTTATATGCATCAGAGGAGTTGTGTTTTTTAAAGCTATGGCTTGTATGGCATAAAACTATGAAGGACAGGTTTATTTGCAGTTTAACTTTTTGAAGGGGTTTCCACTGCCAAGATATTAACCATCTGGCTTGTATGTCTGTGAAGAACACAAGCACAGTCTTAACACCAGTGGTTCTCAACCCTGGGTGTCCATCAGAATTATTCAGTGAGCTTGTAAATCTCCCAAAGCTCAGGTTGCTCACAGATCACTCACATCAGACTAACACTGAAACCCAGGCATCAGTGCTTTTAAAAATTCCCCAAGTGATTTCAGTGTGCAGCAAAAATTGAGATCCATGATTCTAAATAAAGATTATTTTTCCCTCTGCTGGAGTCAGATATCTCTTGGAATTACATTTTCTGCCCTGAGAAGCAAATGAGCATCTAGACACAATGACAAGAAGAATGATTGGAAAGGCTGGGGATGTGAGAGTGCGGTATCTATATCTATAAATAATGACAAAAATCAATGAGAAAATGTTTTACTTAAAGATGGGAGGGTGAGGGTAGAAATCAAAAAGAGCTAAACTTCATATTAATATATAAACATTTCAAAAGTTAACCACTTCATGGTGTAAAACAAAATTTTGGATAGCAGGGGAAACCCATAATTGGAAAGGGGAGGAATATTTTAATAGTTTTTCAGTTAATTGAGGATATTCTTTGATACTACATCAAAACCTGACAAATGCTAGTTTCTTAAAGGTCAGCAGCAATGAGGAATTTGATACCATATCAGTGAACTGTTTATCTTCTATAATGTTACAATCTATTGATCTATCTTGCATTTTGAATTAATCTTTTACCCATATGTGATTTGTCACATAATGCATTGATTATTTGGAAAATATTGGCTCACTGATTTATCTGAATTATGTATATCTTCCAAATGGAAAATTTTCCAAAATTCTAATATTTGCTTGAGACTCAAATATTATTACTGGCAAAGAACACTGTCAGTTGTTTTCCTTACAGGGATAGGCTCACTTTATTAGTTTTTGAGACAATATCTGCCAAATACTCAAGTCTGAATAACCATTGTTTATCAGTCAATTGTTCTTTCAAATAAAAATGGTGTTCCATGAAAAAAAATTTAACCACTTCAGTGAGAAACTTGACTTTTTTCCCACGTCAGGTACAAGGCAAGGATGTCCCCTCTCACACTACTTTTCAATATTGTACTAGAAGTCCTTGCTAATTCAATAAGGCAAGAGAAGGAAATAAAAGGCCTACAGATTGGGGAGGAGGACATAAAACTGTCTTTGTTCACAGATAGCATGATAATCTATATAGAAAATCCAAAGAATTCACAAAAAAACTCCTGGAATTAACTAGAGATTATAGTAAGTTTGCAGAATACAAGATTAATATACAAAAGCTGATTACTTTCCTACATACCAGCAATAAACAAGTGGAATTTGAAATGAAAAACACAATGCCAACTGAATTAGCACCCAAAAAAAAGAAATACGTAGTCATAAATTTAACAAAATATATCCAAGGTGCATATGAGAAAAACTACAAAACCCTATTGAAAAAAATCAGAGAACTAAACAAATGGAGAGCTATTCCATGATGATGGCTAGGAAGACTCAATATTGTCAAGATGTCAATTCTTCCTAACTTTATTTAGAGATTCAATACCATCTCAATCAAAATCCCAGCAAGTTATTTTATGGATAACAAAAAAATGTATTCTAAAGTTTATGGGCAAAATAAAAGATTCAGAAGAGCCAACACAATATTGAAGGAGAAAAACAAAGTTAGAGGATTGATGCTATCCAACTTCAAGATTGACTATAGTAATCTGACTAAAGCTACAGTAATCAAGACAGTGTGATATTGGTGAAAGAATAGAAAAATAGATGAGAGCAACAAAATAGAGAACCTATAAATAGATGCACATATAGTCCATTTATGCTTGGCAAAGAGCAAAGGCAATACAATGGAGGAAAGATGGTCTTTTCAATAAGTGGTACTGGAACAACTGGACAGCCACATGCAAAAAAATGAATCCAGACATAGATCTTACACTCTTCACAAAAATTATCTAAAATGGATCATAGACTGAAATGTAAAATACAAAGCTATAAAACTCCTAGAAGATAACAGGAGAAAATCTAGATGACCTTGGGTATGGTGATGATCTTTATGGTGATGTCTTTTAGATACAATACTGAAGAGACAATTCATGAGAGAAATAATTGATAAGCTGAGCTTTATTAAAATTTAAAACTTCTGCAAAATAAAACGTCAAGAAAATTAGAAGACAAGTCACAGACTTGGAGAAAATATTTACAAAAGACAGATCTGACATAGGAATGTTTTCCAAAGTATACAAAGAACTCTTAAAATTTGGCAATAAGAAAAAAAAATCTGAGTAAAAAATGGACCAAATACCTTAACAGACACCTCACCAAAGAAGATATGCAGACAGCAAATAAGTATACAAAACTCTGCTCCATATCATATACCATCAGGGAAATGAAAATTAAAACAACAATGAGATACCACTACACATCTATTAGAATGACCAAAATCCAGAACACTGACAATACCAAATGCTGATGAGGATGTAGAGCAACAGGAACTCTACATTCCTACCTACAATTGTTGGCAGGAATGCAATACAGTGCAGACACTTTGAAAGACATTTGTTCTCCTACAAAACTAAAAATGCTCTTACCATATGATCCAGCAATTGTCCTCTTTGGTAGTTACCCAGAGGAGTTAGAACTTGTCTACACAAAAACCTGCACGTGGATGCTTACAGAACATTTACTCATTGTCAAAAGTCGAAGCAAACAAGGTGTCCTTCAGTAGATGAATGGATAAATAAACTGTAGTACATTCAGAGAACGGAATATTATTCAGTGTTAAAAAGAAATGAACTATCAAGCCATGAAAAGACATGGAGGAATCTTAAATACATATTATTAAGTGAAAGAAGTCAATCTGAAAAGGCTACATACTGCATGACTTCAACTATGACATTCCGGAAAAGGTAAAACTTTGGAGATGATAAAAAGATCCATGGTTGCAAAGGGTTTGGAAGAAGGGATAAACAGGCAGAGTACAGAGAATTTTTAGGGCAGTGAAATGCTCAATATGATATACTAATGGATATATGTCACTGTAGATTTGTTCAAACCCATAGAATGTACAACACCAAGAGTGAACTCTAAGGTAAACTATGGACTTTGAGTGATTATGATGTGTCAATGTAGGTTCATTCTTGGTTTAAAAAATGTGCCATTCTGGTAAGTCATGCAGATAACGGCATAGGCTATGCATGCGTAGGGGCAGGAAGTATATGGTAAATCTCTGTACCTTCCTCTCAATTTTGTTAAGAACATAAAATTGCTCTAAATGTATAATTTTAATTTATTAAATTTTATATTTTAAATATATACAGTTATGTCAATTAGCTTTCAATAATGCTGTTTTTAAAAAAGAATAAATTCAAACTTTCTCATAAGAGGATTGAGCAATATGTTATCAATGTGATTTATTATATTGACAGATTAAATGAGAAAATCATCATCTCAGTAGATCCAAAACATCAGTTTATACAGAAAATAGGACAAAAAATTTTCTTATTATGGAAAAAAATATCCACCAGACCACATCATATGTTACAGTGAAAAATTAGCAATATTTCTAATAAGTCAGCAAAACAAAACAGCCTGATGTCTATTCTCCTTGAAGTCACAACCTATGCAATAGAATAAGAAAAATAAGTGAGAAATATAAATATTGGTTACAAAAACATAGAAGTGTGACTAAGTTGTAAATAATATGATGATGTAAATAAGGGACAAGATAATCGAAAACTATTAGGACCAATAAAAATAAAATTTTTCCTGCTGTCTTGCAATAATCAATTTCAATATAAAAAAGAAAAACCTGTTCCAATTGTAATAGTAAGGATAACTTTAAAGATGCTAAGAATAAGCTGAACAAAATATAACAAAGACCTATACGCATTCTAAATAGTTTTTCTGAGGAACATGAAAGTATATCCTGAATAAATAGAGATGAATATAATATCCCTGTGGTAAGTCACAATATTGGTAAAGATGTTATTCTCTGGAAATTAGTCTATCAAGTTAGTGCAATCTCAATCAAAATCCAACAGGACCTTTTAAGGAACTTGATAATAGTTCTAAAATCTGAAAAACCCAATATGCAACAATAGCCAAGAAAATTAAGCAAAACTGGAAGATGAGAGGAGAGACTTGCCCTAAAATATACCAAAACAAACTTGTAAAGCTATGATAATTAAAATTCTGTTACAATAGAAGAGAATGAAAAATATATATCCATGAAACAGAAAAGATGGTCCAGAAATAAACCACTTGTAGAAATTTAATGCTATAATATAAGTAGCATTTGAAATCCACTAGAAAGGATGAACTACTCAAATGCTATTTGTATAATTGGCTACCAATCTGTAAGAAAAAATACAAAACTAAATCCCAAATGTAAAAAACAAATCTATAAAAATACTAGAAGAAAACAGGAATATACATTTATACCCTTCAGGTAAGTAAAACTTTCTTAGGCAACAGAAAAAACATTCAAAGGTTATAAATGACAAGACTAGTACATTTGACCATATCAAGGTATAAAATTTCTATTGAACAAAGGTCATTATAAATAAGGCTGAAAGACAGCAGACGGATTAAGAGAAGTATTACAAATATTTATAAAACGAGCATTTTTTACAATATATAAAGAATTATAAATCAATGAGAGAAAGACAAACAAAAACACTATAAAAATACAGGCAATTCTCTGAAAAAATACAAGCAACAGATTAAAATATGACCAAATTCTCTAATAGTGTAGGATATGTACAAACCTAACCTTGAAAATTCTAAAGATACAAGTTTGAATTTTGACTAATCCATCTGCTAGATGTGCTTAGAAAGTTTACTTTAAGCTCTGTGAGCCTCCACTTTCCTTGTCAGTTCATTAGTTGTTGTTTACTTATCATGTTTTAAATAATTAAGTTGTTACTTTTCTGAGCAAGCCAGGTAGGCCTGTTTCCCTCTCACTTTGTTCTCTTTCAATGCCTTTGATATCGACCCTAATATCAGTTTCCCCACATAAAACCCAGCATATATGGGGTTAAAACCAAAGCACTCATTCCCTGCTTACTCTCTGGCTTCCTGGCTCCAGAATCCACTATTCTCCATGGAGACAGACACCGTCAAGGACAAGCACCTGGATCATCTCCTCCCCGCAAAGAGATACAGGCTGGTGGGAAAGCTGCTGACCAGCAAGGCCATGTGCTCCCCCTCCCCTACCTAAAACACCAAATAAAAACCCCTTCCTTTTAGCTTTTCGGGGAGTTTGGGATTTCAGCATTAGCTGCCCTCTCTCCTTGCTCAGCGCTGTGCAAAAATAAAATTCCTACTTTCTTCCACCACACCTGGTGTTAGAGATTGGCTTGCTCCACAACGGGTGAGCGAACTCACTTCAGGTTTGGTATCACCTTTAGAATTCTGGTTGTTTTATTTCTACAAGAAATTCATTTGCTTCTTTCCAGAGGCATTACTAAACCCTGGTAAGAAACTCTGCTACTCCTAATTTTGCACAAGCAATTTTAGGCTGTGGTTGGCTCTTTTTGGTTCTTCCTGAAAGGACATGTAATTGACGAATGGGAGAAAAACTGATCTCCAGAGAGCAAAATTAAAGCAGAAGTACAGAAATAAGTATCATAACGAAGGGGAGTGAGGTAGGGGAGAAATAGAAAATTTAAATGGTTGACGTGGTCTCCAGTCACTTCCTCCTTTGGGCTGAAGTCCCCAAAAGATCCAGCTATGCTTTCTGATCTTGATGCCATAAGATACCCTTGAATACTTCCAAAATACTTCCCTTTATACCTAAGCTAAAGAAATTTCTATTACTTATAGTTCAATTGTCCCTGACTGAGACATCCGGTATGCAGCAGCTAGTCACTATATTTTTTCTATGGAAAAGGAAGTTTATGTTCCAGTTTACCTGCTAAAACTAAACGTTCTTAAGTTGAAGCCACATGCACTTGAGAGAAAGATATGTATGATTTCAAATATATTCCTTTGCCAAAAATGTATTGTAGCAAATAATCAAGACCATATTGGCAGCCTCTTTTTCCGTTTTCTTGGAAACATAGGGATTAAATAAAAAAGGACCCACATCATTCACCAACTAAAATTTCTCTGATTAATCAAGGCTTGCACTAGTCAATATTCACCTGCTTATTTACAAAAGTGAAGAGAATTTTCTAACGCAGTAGCAGTGTTAGAAATTCCATGACTCTTTACAGAAGTCAATAGCTTAACTTTGTTATAAATTAAACTTTATGCATAAAAACTGAAATTATACATAAAATAAAGGTAAATAGCTTTTAAAAATTATTTTAGGGGTTATCTAAAAGGAAAATTCTCTAAATTTGCTATAAAAATAAAATTACAGACTTTTTTTAAGGTTGCATTCAAAACCTATATGGTAAATAGCTACTTTTTGAATCATATCATAAACTAAACCCTTTGAGATTAAAACCCTCAGATCAGTAGGATGTCTAAAAATCAATATGAATTATATCAAACTAGTAGTGCTTGCCTCTTTTTCAGCTTCTTTAAATGTTGCTTCTTTCTCCTTTACTAGCTTCATAAACTTCAGTTTCAACGCCTCTTCTTCCCTCTGACATTGATCAGAGAACTCCTGTCTTTTGGCTTCATAGATCTCTTGAAAACTAAAAAGTAATTTTGATTACTGTCATAATAAAGTGTTAATATAAATAAACATGGAAAAATATATTGTATGTCATGTCCTGTATGAAGACATTTTCCAATATTCTCTTCTGTGTCATGAGATGTAAAAACGTGAGATACAATATCAAACATGAGTATATAGAAATTATATATAATGAGTACTAGAATTTTGAAACAGTTATATCAGTGGTTTCTTGTCCCCATCACTTTTCATTATATCACGTCTTCACTACTTTTGACTATAAAATTTGGGGAAACCTCTAAATTGTGAGGTTCTCAAAACAAAATAAAGCCAGGCATCTTTCAAAACACGATTTAAGATAGCCCGTTCAATTTTGGTTGTCTTCAAAGTACCATAACTGATATAACTGGAATATACTACACTGTCATACTTCTGAAGTGCAAATCCTATTCCTTTTCAATATAGCTAAATACGCCCACCCTCAAACTGTTTTCATTTGAATTCCATGTCATCATACTGCTGCTTTTTCTCTTTACTGCATCCAACACTCATATATTTTGCCATCCTTTTCAATGTCCTTTGTCATATTTTGTCAATCTTTGCTAATATCTGCCAACCTCCTTCCTGAGCTTCTGTTTCATGTAAAATACAAAAATAGAAACAAAATAATGTTTTCCTTTTGGATACACATTGCAGCATATACACATACTGCAGCATGTAAATGAGCCCTTGCATTATGTTGCTCCTACCAATTCTCTCCATGTAAGTGTGAAGATGATTAGAAAACATAAAATTCAGGATGGCCCAGGATGTGAAAAGTACACTTATTCTCATTCCCAAATTATTGTATCTCATTGTTTTAGGGGATTTCTAAATCACCCATTACCTTCTTCTAGCAAGATCACCACTCACCTAACTGGCTGGTTGTTTGGGCCAACATCACTGAAGCCCATCTCCTGCAGTTTGCAGCACCTATAATTTTCATAGTGCCAAGTGTGGGTTTGTTGTTTCAGGTCTTCCATATTTCTGCTAAGAAGAATATCCCGGAGCTTAACAAAGTCACAGTGATTCTCATTTTCCACTAGGCAAAAAAATAA
Source organism: Equus asinus (assembly GCF_041296235.1). Taxonomy (NCBI): domain Eukaryota; kingdom Metazoa; phylum Chordata; class Mammalia; order Perissodactyla; family Equidae; genus Equus; species Equus asinus. The sequence continues at coordinate 24,108,229 of NC_091803.1, forward strand.
TAAAACCACAACACTCATTATCAATCCCTGGCACTCAAGTATTCTTCAATGCATGCATGCATAAAAACACACTTAAAATAACAGCTAAGGGATCATTCTGGTTAATAGCTGTAATTCTTTAAATCATGGAACTGTGGTTATATGGTGCATACCAATTATAGGCAGAGTTTATTTTTAGACCAGGAAACTTGCTTTCAATTTATTAGGCAAACAATAAATAGGAAACAATGAAATAACACTTTATGTTATATTAATATATGTCATAGGTTTTCATTAATAATTATTGTAATCTTTATTATTTAATGCTATATTAAATTAATTTAATATATTACTATTTCATTAATAAATAATTGTAAATTAGCATTTTACAAACTACTCTCAATGTATTTCACAAAGTGCTAATAGATAATGCAATAATTTTACTAAAGTCAATAATTTCATTAAATAACTTACAAAGTAAATAATTTTATGCACTCATAAAGGCCTTAACAATTGTGCATGCTTTGGCTATCAAATTCTACGTATACACCATATTTATGAGACAGGCAATATTCAAAATCAATCAATAAATTCACATGGCTCTCTCTGATGTTTGTATATCCAGAAAACTGAGCACAACATATTGTGTATTGTGTACGATATTGTAACCAAATCTTAATATTCATTATAATATGTTGTTTTTAAGTATGTTCATAAATTTAAAAATTTCTAATACATCAATTGATAAAAGACAACTTTTCAAAACTACTACAGGTAGAGATAATCCATCTCCCAGTACTTAGCATCACAAGTATATGAACCACAGCTGCTTACTACAATATTCCAACTCATTATGATAGTAGCTAACATAAGTGTCTAGGTATAATTTATCCAAAGGTAAATTATATTTCTTGATTTTAAAAAGAGTTTACCATCCTTTTTTCTAGTGACTATTTAAAAGTGCTTTATAAATTAGATAGTAGATAATTTATGTGACATGCTTTAAACACTAGTATTTATACTTCAGTGTTGTTCAAAGTTCTTTTGTTCAAAGCACTTTCCAACATTCTGAATGTGATGGTTTATGTATAGAGAGATAATATGCATATGGTAGATTGGGGTAAATGAAAAGGTTCTGCTCAGCCTCTGTGGATTTTTCCCTAAAGCACCATCCAGCAAATTCCTATGAGAATGAATCATAGTTAAAGTGAGCACTAACTTAAGTGAAACAGAATCTGTGCTTCCTATTAGTGACTGTGAATTAACTGTTTTGCAAGAGTTACCAATATTGGTTCACGTTAAAATGTTGATTTGAGACTACAAGTATATATATATATATATATACCCATATATATAATTGTGTATATAATATATAATATATAATAATTATTATTTATTATATTTTATAACAATATATTATTATATTTTATATATATTATAATATATATAAAATTATTCCAAAGCAAGCCTTCTCACTTTCATCATATTTACCTTGTAAAACTCCCCAAGGGTACTGACGGCCTCTGACCACCCTTTTTCCAACTTTCACTTCATCCGTACTTCCCACTACAGCAAGAGGTAAGTGTCCCTAGAAAGTAAGAACAGTTTTAATCATATTCCCTTATACAAATATGGCTTACTTTCTTACTCTTGTCTCTGTTACGGAATAATAAAGACAAAAATATCATAATAAGTTTATTCAAACAAATGATATATCCTGCCTCAAATTTTATGACTTGGCAATAAATTGATTTCTGCAACCATTTATGTCAGACCATGCACACAATTAAAAGCTATTTACTGAGTAGAGCCTAAAGCAAAGCATTCTGCTGTGGGGAATACAAAGAAAAAAGATTTTTAGTAGACATATTTTTCTCACATTCTCTTTACCTTAAAACACAAAGATAATGTCAAATAAATCATACACAGAGGATCTCATCAAGACGGCGGTGTAAGCAGACTCTGAATTCATCTCCTCCAATGAACACAACCAGGTTACAACTATTTTTGGAAAAATTACCCCAGATAGCAAACTGAAAACAGTATAAAAAGAACCACCACAACAAGGGACAGTCCTGACTGAGGCAGAAGAGGCAGAAATTCCTTCTGGACAGAAAAAAAGCCACCTTCACGAGCAGCAGAGTTTCACTGCTGGCCAGGGGGGAGCCACCCTCAGATACGCAGCCCTCCCTGGTGGAGTGAGGCCCTGAGAGGGGGCCCGACACTGCTATAAGCATCCTTCAGACTCAGCACAATTGAGACAAGGGTCTTACTATCTGGTTTTGTGGGCTATTAACTGCAGTGGGTAATACCTTGAGAAAAGCTATCAGAGGAAAGTAAGAAAAAAAGGCTCTTAAAGGGCCCACACACAAGAATACTCTATCCAGCAAGGTTGTCATTCAGAATGGAAGGAGAGATAAAGAGCTTCCCAGAAAAGCAAAAATTAAAGGAGTTTATCACCAAGAAACCAGTTCTACAAGAAATGCTGAAGGAACTTATTTAAGCAGGAAAGCAATGACCATAAATAGGGATAAAAAATTATCAACCCTCCCCCCTCCCCAAAATCCAGGCAATAAAATCACTGGTAAAGGTAAAAATGTATTAAAGGTAACAGACCAACCACCTATGAAATAACATGAAGGTTAAAAGACAAAAGTACTAAAATTACCTATTTCAATGATATGAGGGTAATGGATAGACACACACAAGAGATTATATATGATTTCAAAAACATAAAATGTGGGAGGAGGCGAATGAAAAAACAGAGCTTTTAGAAAGAGGTCAAGCTAAAGAGTCTATCAACTCAATATAGACTGCTGTATACACAGAACATTATACAGGAACTTCATGGTAATCACAAACCAGAAACATATAATAAGTAAGCAAATAAGTAAGATGAAAGAAATCAAAGATATTACTAAAGAAAGCCATCAAACCACAAGGGAAGAGAGCAAGAGAAAAAGACAGTAATAGAGAAGAACTACTAAAACACCCAGGAAAAAAAAGTAACAAAATGGTAATAAGTACATATCTGTCAATAGCTACTTTAAATGTCAATGGACTAAATACTCCAATCAAAAGGCATAGGGTGGCCAATTGGATAAAAAACAAGACCCATGTATATGCTGCATACAAGAGACACACTTCAGACCAAAAACACTCACAAACTGAAAGTGAAAGGATGGAAAAGGATACTCTATGCAAATGACAAAGAAAGAAAGTGGGGGTAGTAATACTTATATCAGATAAAATAGACTTTAAAGCAAAAACTGTAACAAGAGACAAAGAAGGGCACTACATAATGATAAAGGGAAGAATCCAACAAGAAGATATAACACTTGTAAATATCTATGCACCCAACATAGGAGTACCTAAATATATAAAGCAATTATTAACAGACATAAAAGGAGAAATAGACAGTAATACAACAATAGTAGGGGACTTTAACACTCCACTTACACCAATGGATAGATCACCCAAACAGAAGGTCAATAAGGAAACGCTGGCCTTAAACGACACCTTTGACCAGATGGACTTAGTAGATATATATAGAAGATTCCATCCAAAAACCACAGAATACACATTCTTTTCAAATGCCCATGGAACATTCTCCAGGATTGATCACATATTAGACCACAAAATAAGTCTCAATAAATTTAAGAAGATTGAAATAATACCATGCATCTTTTCTGACCACAAGGGTATGAAACTAGGAATCAACTACAGGAAGAAAAGAAAAGCCAGAAAAACGTGTAGATTAAACAAAATGCTACTGAACAATGATTGGGTCAATGAAGAAATCAAAGGAGAAATTTAAAAATTCCTGGAAAAAAATGAAAATGAAAATGAAAATTTGACATGCCAAAATCTATGGGACACAGCAAAAGCAGTTCTAAGAGGGAAGTTCATAGCAATTCAGGCCTACCTCAACATAGAAGAGAAATCCCAAAGTCAGCAGAAGGAAGGAAATAATAAAAATCAGAGCAGAAATAAATGAAAGAGACTAAAAATTAATGAAACCAAGAGCTGATTCTTTGAAAAGATAAACAAAAAAGGCAAACCTTTAGCTAGACCCACCAAGAAAAACAGAGAGAAGACTCAAATAAATAAAATAAGAAATGAAAGAGGAGAAATTACAATGGACATCTCAGAAATACAAAAGATAACAGAATCCTATGAAAAGCTATAAGCCAACAAATTGGATAATCTAGAAGAAATGGATAAATTCTTAGAAACGTATAACCTTCCAAAACTGGACCAAGAAGAAGTAGAGAATTTGAATAGACCAACCTCCAGTAAGGAGATCGAAACAGCAATCAAAGACCTCCCAAAAAAGAAAAGTCCAGGACCAAACATCTTCCATAGTGAATTCTACCAAACATTCAAAGAAAACGTAATACTTATCCTTCTCAAACTATTCCAAAAAGTTGAATGGGAGGGGAGGCTTCCTAACTCATTCTACGAAGCCAACACTATCCTGATACCAAAACCAGACAAAGACAACACGAAAAAAGAAAATTACAGGCCAATATCACTGAGGAACATCGATGCAAACATCCTCAACAAAATCCTAGCATATGGAATACAACACTTTATTTTTTATTTTTTATTTTTTTTTTAAGAAAGATTAGCCCTGAGCTAACATCTGCTGCCAATGCTCCTCTTTTTGCTGAGGAAGACTGGCCCTGAGCTAACATCCATGCCCATCTTCCTCTACTTAAACATGGGACGCTTACCACAGCATGGCTTTTGCCAAGCAGTGCCATGTCCACACCCAGGATCCGAACCGGCAGACCCTGGGCCGCCGAGAAGCAGAACATGTGAACTTAACCACTGCATCACCAGGCCGGCCCCTAAATACAATACTTTAAAAAGATCATACATCATGATCAACTGGGTTTTATTTCAGGGATGCAAGGATGGTTCAACGTCCACAAATTTATCAATGTGATAGACCACATTAACAAAATGAACAATAAAAATCACATGATCATCTCAATAGATGCAGAGAAAGCATTTGACAAGATAAACAGCATCCTTTTATGAAAACAACTCTGAATAAAATGGGTATAGAAGGAAAATACCTCAACATAATAAAGACCATATATGACAAACTCACAGCAAATATCATTCTCAATGGAGAAAAACTGAAAGCTATCCCTCTAAGAACAGGAACCAGACAAGGATGCCCACTGTCACCACTCTTATTTAACATAGTATTGAAAGTCCTAGCCAGAGCAATCAGGCAAGAAAAAGAAATAAAAGGGATCCAAATTGGAAAGGAAGAAGTAAAACTGTCACTATTTGCAGATGACATGATTTTATATAAAGAAAACCCCAAAGAATCCACTAAAAAACTTTTAGAAATAATAAATGAATACAATCAAGTCGCAAGATACAAAATCAACATACAAAAATTGGCTGCGTTTCTATACACTAACAATGAAGTAGCAGAAAGAGAAATTAAGAATACAATCCCACTCACAATTGCAACAAAAAGAATAAAATACATAGGAATAAACTTAACCAAACAGGTGAAAGATCTGTACACTGAAAACTATAAAACATTGTTGAAAGAAATTGAAGAAGAGACAAAGAAATGGAAAGATATTCCATGCTCTTGGATTGGAAGAATTAACATAGTTAAAATGTTCATACTTCCTAAAGCAATCTATAGATTCAATGCAGTCCATATCAAAGTTCAAACAATATTTTTCATAGAAATAGAACAAAGAATCCTAAAATTTATATGGGACAACAAAAGACCCCGAATAGCCAAAGGAATCCTGAGGAAAAGGAACAAAGCTTGAGGTAACCCACTCTCTGATTTCAAAATATACTACAAAGCTATAGTAAGCAAAACAGCATGGTACTGGCACAAAACCAGACACAGAGACCAATGGAACAGAATCCAGATCCCAGAAATAAACCCACACATTTGTGGACAGCTAATATTCGACAAGGGAGCCAAGAGCATATGATGGAGAAAGGAGAGTCTCTTCAATAAATGGTGTTGGGAAAACTGGACAGCCCCATGCAAAAGAAGGAAAGTAGACCATTATCTTACATCATGCACTAAAATCAACTCAAAATGGATTAAAACTTGAATGTAAGACCTGAAATCATGAAACTTCTAGAAGAAAATATAGACAGTACGCTCTTTGACATTGGTCTTAGCAGCATATTTTCAAGCATCATGTCTGACTAGACAAGAGAAAGAATAGAACAAACGAACAAATGGCACATCAAACTAAAAATCTTCTGCACAGCAAAGGTAATCATAAACAAAACTAAAAGACAACCTAACAATTGGGAGAAGATATTTGAAAACCATGTATCAGATAAGGGGTTAATATCCAAAATATACAAAGAACTCATATGTCCCAACAACAAAAAACCCAACAATCCAATTAAAAACTGGGCGAAAGATCTGAACAGAGATTTCTCCAAAGAAGATATGTGGATGGCCAACAGGTGCATGAAAAGATGTTCAACATCATTAACTATCAGGGAAATGCAAATCAAAACTACAGTGAGGTATCACATCACTCCCGTCAGAATGTTTACCATTAACAAGACAGGAAAGAACAAGTGTTGGAGAGGATGTGGAGAGAAGGGAACCCTCGTACACTGCTGGTGGGAGTGCAAACTGGTGCAGCCACTATGGAAAACAGTATGGAGTTTCCTCAGAAACTTAAGAATATATCTACCATACGATCCAGCTATTCCACTGCTGGGGATTTATCCAAACAATTGGAAACCACAAACGCATAAAGATACATGCACCATGTTCATTGCAGCATTATTCACAATAGCCAAGACTTGGAAGCATCGTAGGTCCCCAACAAGGGATGAATGGATAAAGGAGATATGGTATTTATACACGATGGAATACTACTCAGCCATAAGAAATGATGAAATCCGGCCATTTGTGACAACATGGATGGACCTTGAGGGTATTACACTAAGTGAAATAAGTCAGAGGGAGATAGTCAAATACCATATTTTCTCACTCATAAGTAGAAGATAAAACCAATGACAAACACATAGCAACAGAGATTGGATTGGTGGTCACCATAGGAGAAGGGGGCAGAGGGGAGGGCAAAAGGGAGGATTAGGCACACATGTGTGGTGATGGACTATAATTAGTGTTTGGATGGCGAACATGATGCAATCTACACAGAATTTGAAATATATTATGATGTACGTTTGAAAGCTGCATAATGGTATAATCCAATGTTGCTGCAATAAAAAAGAAATAAAAAAGAAATGATCCGCAAATAACTTTTAACTCCAATATAAAAGTTAAAAAACAAAAGTATTGAGAATAATTATAATAATTAGTTAATGGGTATACAATATAAAATATATTAATAAATAGCCCTGTATATGTCAGTAAATTCTAAATACAATTAAAATTTCACTCTGGATGGTGAGAGTCAGGGGCAGTCTGAAAAATGAGGTGCAACCCAAGAAAGACTTGGGAAGATGATAAACAAAGTAGGTAAAAAAACAAAAAAGGAAGCTACAGACCAAAATCTTATGAATATTGATGCAAAAGGACAAAAAAAAAGAAAAAAAAAGAAGGCATACAAATCAGAAATAAGTGAGTTATCTCTGTTCTCAGATGACATGATATTTTCAACATATTTTAATTTAAATATAATTGACATATAACATTAGTTTCACGTGTATAACATAATGATTAAATATTTGTATAGATTGTGAAATAACCACCAAAATAAGTCTAGTTAACATCCATCACCACACATAGTTAGAATTTTTTTCTTGTGTTGAGATCTTTTTTTTTTTTAAAGATTTTATTTTTTCCTTTTTCTCCCCAAAGCCCCCCGGTACATAGTTGTGTATTCTTCGTTGTGGGTTCTTCTAGTTGTGGCATGTGGGACGCTGCCTCAGCGTGGTCTGATGAGCAGTGCCATGTCCGCGCCCAGGATTCGAACTGACGAAACACTGGGCCACCTGCAGCGGAGCGCGCGAACTTAACCACTCGGCCACAGGGCCAGCCCCTTGTGTTGAGATCTTTTAAGATCTTCTTAACAACTTTGAAATATACAGTACAGTATTATTTTTTCCTTTTCTTATTGTGGTAACATTGGTTTATAACATTATATAAATTTCAGGTGTACATCGTTATATTTCAATTCCTGTGTAACTTATATCATGTTCACCATGCAAAGACCAATTACAGTGCATCACCACACACATGTTGCCTAATCACCTCTTTTGCCATCATCACTCCCCACTTCCCCTCTGGTAACCACCAATCCAATCTCTGTTTCTATATGATTGTTTGCTGTTTTTGTTGTCTACTTAGGAGTGAGATCATATGGTATTTGATTTTCTCCCTCTGCCTTATTTTGCTTAGCATAACACCCTCAAGTTCCATCCATGTTGTCACAAATGGCCGGATTTCATTATTTCTTATGGCTGAGTAGTATTCCATTGTGTATATATGCCACATCTTCTTTATCCATTCAACCCTTGATGGGCACCTAGGTTGCTTCCAAGTCTTTGCTATTGTGCATAATGCTGCAATAAAAATAGGGGTGCATGTATCTTTATGCACTCCTAATTTTTCTTCTTTCTCTGTGCTTCTATCTATGTATTACATGGGTCATATATGTCTTCTGATCTTGGAGAGGTGGCCTGATTTAAGATATGCATTATGAGGCCCAGTAATGTTCTCGCTCTTGTCACTAGTCCTAAATGTTCCAGGAGCATCCCCTTTGTGGGCTACTTTTGTCCTGTTGTGGCAGGGTGGCTCTTGTGGCAGATGCCCAGGGAGCCTAGGCTGTCTCCCTGGCTGGTTGGTTGTAATTCTCAGCTGCATGTAGCTGCTATGGACACTTCAGTCACTCTATTGGGTATGGAGATCCCAGCACAGTTGGCTGCAAGGTCTAATAGCACATTCATGTTGCAGTTGTTCTGTTGAGTAGGCCCCAAGCATGCTGGTTGCTAGGCTCATGGGCTTACAATTGCTGTATGCCTCCAGCCTGCAAGGCTGTCAGCTCTCTCAGGACTGAAGCTGAGTGGGACTGGCCTCAGACATGGGAGCACCTACCCTTTTCAGGCTTTTGAATGTGTGGCAAATCCCTTATGTAGCTGTTTGAGAAGCACAAGTCTTCTGCAGCTATGTCCTACCTCCCACGTGGCCTCACACACCATTAACACAGTCCTTCCTCATGTGCTCATCCAAACCTCCTGAAGTGGACCCAGTCACCCCACTGCAGAAGCCTCACACACTCACCCAGTGCCCCAGACACTCCACCCACTCCTCACACATGCCCTGCCCTACAGAGGCTAACCTTCTCCTTTGGCTGCAGAGGATCCAGGCACCCAGCTTATGCAGGCTGACAAGTTTCCCAAGGGCTTGCTGTTGGGTAGGGCCAGTCCCTAGGGCAGGCTGCCTGCCCTTGCTGAGCTGGATTAAATTGGTGCTCTAGTAGGTGGGGCAGACCCTGGTATACCATGCCAGAGGAAGTACCTCAATGGCATCTTCCAGCCTCTGTGTCAGCACATCTGTATTAGGTCACAATAATGGCTGCTGCCAATGTCTCAGTCCCTGGAGAGGTCTCACCTCTCACCAACATGCACCAAGAGACTATTAGGTGAGTCTCTTCTTGCCAAAGGACTGTGCAGCTTTCTTTCTGGTGATTTTAGGTTGCTTTCCAGAATGGGTGAATTTGTCCATGGGCCCTTTAAGAGCTGGCTTTTTACCCCTTTGTGTCCAATAGCTTTTCTGGAAGTATTCTCAACAGACTTGAGTAGCCAAAAAAATCTTGAAAAAGAAGAACAAGATTGGATGTTTCACACTTCCTGAATTCAAAACATATTACAAAGCTATAGTAGTCAAAGCAGATTGGTACTGGCATAAGGACAGACATAGAGGCCAATGGAGTCAAACAGAATTAATTCTCATGTATTTGATCAAAAGATCTTTGATAAAAGTGACAAAACAACTGCATTTGAAATGGACAATCTTTTCAACATATGGTGCTGGGAAAACTGATTACCAACAGGCAAAAGAATAAAGTTGGCCTTATCTTACATCATATAAAAATTAACTCAAAGTCAATTAAAGACCTAAATATAAGATCCCAAACTATAAAACTACTAGAAGAAAACATAGGATATGGATTTGGCAATAATTTTTTTAGTAAGACATGAAAAGCATGGGCAACAAAAGCAAAAAATACAAGTGGGACTACATCAAAGTTAAAAACTCTGTGCATCAAAGTACATAGTCAACAAAGTAAAGAGTCAATCTATGTAATGGAAGACAATATTTTCAAACCAAATCAAATAACGGGTTAATATCCACAATATATAAATAACTCCTAAAACTAAGCAAATTTTTAGTAAAATTAATAAATTTTAAAATGGACAAAGAACTTAAATAGACATTTCTCCAAAGATGAACACAAATGATATGAAAATATGCTCAGCTTCACTAACCAATAGAAAAATGCAAATCAAAACCACAATGAGATATTGCCTCACACTCATTTAGATGGCTTCTATTAAAAAAAAGACTATAACAAGTCTTGACAAAAATGTGGAAAAATTGAAGCCATTGAGCATTGTTGGTGAGACTATAAAATGATGCAACCATTATTTAGTCTTAAAAAGGAAAGAAATTTTGTCAAATTCTGCAACATGGATGGACCTTGAGAGCATTATGCTAAGTAATATTAACCGGTCACAAAACACAAATAACATGACTCCACTTATATGAGATGTCTAAAATAGTCAAATTCATAAAAACAGAAATCTGAGTGGTGGTTGCCAGGGCAAGAGGTAGATGGAGAATTGTTGGTATGGATATGCAAGATTAAAATGTTCTGGAAATCTGTTGAGCAACAATGGGGATGTACTTAACACTAAAACCAAAAGAACAGAAGTCATACAAAATATGATCTCAGATCATAGTAGAATTAAAGTAGAAATCAATAACAAAAAAATAGCTGCAAAAATTGAAGATAAAACAACACACTTTCAGGGACCGATCCCTTGATCAAGTAGTTAAGTTCACACACTCTGCTTCGGTGGCCCAGGGTTTCACCACTTCAGGTCCTAGGCATAGACATGGCACCACTCATCAAGCCATACCGAGGTGGCATCCCACATAGCACAACCAGAAGGACTTACAACTAGAACATACAAATATGTACTGGGGGGCTTTGGGGAGAAGAAGAAGAAGAAAAATGAAGATTGGCAACAGATGTTAGCTCAGGTACCAATCTTTAAAAAAAACACACACACACTTTTAAATAACCCATGGCTCAAAGGAAATTTTTAAAGTATTTTGAACTAAATGAAAATAAAAATAAAAGTTAAGAAAATAGGTGGAATTCAGTGAAACCAGTGCTTAGAGAGAAATTTATAGCATTCAATGCATATATTAGAAAACAGGAAAGATATACATTAATAATCTAAGCTTCTACTAGGAAAAAGGGAAAAAAGGGCAAATTACATCCAAAGTAAGCTGAAGAAAATAAAAATTAGGGCAGAAGTCAATGAAATTGAAAGAGGAAATCAATAGAGAAAATCAGCAAAACCAAAAGCTGGTTCTTTGAAAATATCAAAAATATATATAAGCCTCTACCTAGGTTAACTAAGAAAAAAAGAAAAGACACAAATTATTAATATCAGAAATCAAAATGAGACCATCACTACTGACCCCATGTACATGAAACTGAAAATAATGGAATACATTGAACAATTGAACAACCCACATATTTGATAACCTAGGTGAAATGAATCAATTCATACAAATTTACACAAGGAGAAATAATATGAATTTGCCTTTATCTCTCAAAGAAATTGAGTCAATGATTAATAAATTTTCAAAATGTGAAGCACCAGACCAAAATATGTTCACTAGTGAATTTTTCCATTCAAGGAATAAATTGTACCATTTTCTGAAATCTTTTCCAGTAAATAGAAGCAAAGAGAATATTTCCTCATTCTGAAGCCTGCATTATCTTAATACCAAAATGAAACAAAGACATTAAAAGAAAGAAAAACTACAGACCAATATCTCTGATGAAAATAGATGCAAAAATCCTCAACAAAATATTAGTAGATTGAATCCAACACTGTATAAACAGAATTATACTCCATGACCAACTGGGATTTGTTCCACTTGGATTGGATCAACATTTAAAAATCTATTATTGTATCCATTACATCAAGAGCCTAATGTAGAAAAACACATAATCATATCAATAAATGCATTTGACAAAAAGCATTTGAAAAAAATCCAACAACCTACATGATAAAAACTCTCAGCAAACTAGGAGTAGAAGGAAACTTTTTCAACTTGATAAAGAAGAACATCTGAAAAAACTACAGCTATTATCACAAGGGTGAAAAACTAGAGGTGTTTCTACTAAAATTTCTGCAACTAATAAGCAATAATAACAAGGTTTCAGAATCCATGGTTAATACACAAAAATCAATTGCTTTTTCATATGTCAGCAATAAACAATTGGAATTTGAAATTAAAAATACAATATCACAGTAACGACAAAAAATTAAGTAGCTAAGCATAAATCTAAGAAAATATGTGTAAGATCTATATGAAGAAAACTATAAAACTCTGAAGAGATAAATGAGAGAAAAATAAACGGAGACATCCCATTTACATAGAGAGGAAGACACAATTTTGTCAAGATGTCAGTTTGTCCCAACAAAATCTATAGATTCAACACAATTAAAATCAAAATCCCAGCAACCTATTTTGTTACAATTGACAAACTATCTCTAAAATTTATTTTGAAAAGCAAAGGACCCAGAATTTCCAACACAATATTGAAGAAGAAGAAAGTTGGAGGACTGATAATACTTGACCTCAGAACTTACTACAAAGATACTGCAATCAAGACAGTGTGGTAATATCAAAAGAATAGACAAGTAGATAATGGAACAGAATAAATAGAAAGCCCAGAAATATTCCCACACAAATACAGTCATCTGATCTTTGATAAAGAATCAAAGGCAACTCAATAGAGAAAAGATAGTCATTCCAACAAATGATGCTGGACGAACTGGACATCCACGTGCAAAAAAACAATCTATAAACAGACATTACCTATCTCACAAAAATTACCTGGAATTGGATCATACACCTATGGAATGAACAACAACAAAAAGAATACTAATGTATGCTGGGAACTTTAGTTAATAATGTATCAATATTGACATCAATTGTAACAAATGTAGCAAACTAATGCATGATGTTAATAACAAGAAAAATCTCGGGGGGAGGTGTCTTAAAAATGTATATAGGAACTCTGTACTTTCTGCTTAATTTTTCTGTAAACATTAAACTACTAAAAAAAAGTCTTTTAAATAACTTTTTAAAGGACAGAAAAGGTGCTGAAAGACACATGTGAGGTGAGAGTTTAATAAAGGCTAAACTGTGTGACTGCTACTTTGCAAAGGTGAACTGAGTAATGAGACAACTGAGAGGGACTCTCCTGGAGTTATAACAAATAACAAATACCTCAGGAACTATTCCTTAAAGAAGCCACAATGTGGAGTGATTTGAACAAGATAGTGAAATGGGAGTTCTCTGCCATAATCTCCCCACAGAAGCATAAATTTTGACAACCACTCATGGACAAGAGTGCCTTTGTAGGAATCCAGGCGTCCAGTGGAGAAGTTCCAACACAGCATTTGAGCAAAAAGTCTGAGAATAAATACTTCGAAGAAGATAAGAAGAACAATTTCACTTTACTCACATTGCCTCTTGCCTTTGGTGGCCCAGGACAGTGCTAAGTGACCCATGGGGCCCATTGTTTCTCCCATGGGGAAAGTGAGAGTGAGTGCCCAGCTTCCTCAGCCATGTGGGTGCTATCCAAAAGGACCACTTCTGTCTGGCCCCCCTCAGAATACTGAGGTGAGTAGCATGGCTGAGTGATTGGGGGAAGCTGGGAGTGAAAAGCAAAGAATAGAAATGATAGTCTCAAGGGCATGGAACTCAACAAAAGGCCATGGATACTCCCAGCCACGTGGTTAAATTCCATCAGGAGGCTGCTCAATGAGTCATTTGGGACACCTTGCCTGCGGACCTCACCAACTGGTCCATGGGCATGCCAGCACTCAAGGTACCTCACCCATTCACAAGGCCAGTTACCAGGAGTGTCCCTGCAGAGAGTAAGTGCAAGACTTTGCAGATGGCTCATGAGCATGCACATAAAGCTGACTCAACTCAGCAGGATTGGGAGAAGGCACACAAATGTGAGATTTCAGGGCATCACCCTAGAGAAACAAACAGGAGGCTCTCAGAACATGACCAGCTTGATGGGAATAAGAGAAGGGATACAATATTAAGAATTGCCCCCAGAGGCAACAAGAGATGTGGAGGAGGAATATCCATTAAAAAGTATGAGAGCACCTCAGAATTGCTAGCTTAGAATACTGGCAAAGGTATTGGTATCCAGAAGCCAGTTAGTAAAGACCAGAGGAGGTGACACCTTCTTAAAATGAAAATAAAAATACCAGGACTTTAGGGAACAAGAAAAATCAAGGACACATGGCATCACCAAAGGAACAGAATAATTTTTCAGTAACCAATCTCAAAGAAATGAAGATCTATAAAGTGCATGACAAAGAATTCAAAGTAATTGTCTTAATGGAGTTCAGACAGCTACAGTGGACAAAGATATACAACTCTACGAAATCAGGAAACAATACGTGAACAAAAAGAGAATTTCAACAAAGAGATGGAAATCATAAAAATAATCAAGCAGAAATGTTGGAACTGACGAATAAAATAAAATGATGTAATAGAGAGCATCAATAGCAGACTTGATGAAGCAGAAGAATCAGTGAACTTAAGGCATTTGAAGTTCCCTCATCAGAGGAGAAAAAGGAAAAAATGAAAACAAATGAAGAAAGAATACGGGATATAAGAAAACTCATATATGCATTATGGGAATCACAAAGAAGAAGAGAAAGAAAAAAGAGCAGAAATTTTATTAAAGAAATAATGGCTGAAAATTTCCCAAATCTAAGGAAAGAAATGGACATCAAGGCACATAAAACTCAACATCTCCAAAAAGGTTGAACCCAAAAAGAGACTACACCAAGGCACTTTATAAATAGCACTTCATAAAAATCAAAGAAAAGGAATTTTGAAAGCAGGAAGAGAAATCAAATTGTCACATAAAAGGACACTCTTAATAAGAGTATCAGCAAATTTCCCAACAGAAACTTGCAGGCCAGAACAGAGTGGATGATATATTCAAAGTGCTGAAGGAAAACAAAACCAGACTAAGAATGCTTTAACCAGAAAAGCTATCCTTCAGAAATGAAGGAGAGGCAAAGACTTTCCCAGACAAACAGGAGCAAAGGATTTTATCACTAATAGACCTGTCTTACATAAAATGTTAACGGGAGTCCTTCAAGCTGAGACAAAGGGATGTTAACTAATAAAATGAAAACATATAAAGCATAAATCTCACTGGAAAATGTAAGTATCAAATTCAGATGCAAATTTAAGTCAAATTCAGATAATCTAATAATGTAATGGTCAAGTATAAATCCTTTTAAGCTCTAGTATACACGTTAAAAGAGATAAGTAATAAAAATAACTTCAATAATTTGTTAATGGATACACAATATAAAATGATGTAAACTGTGACATAAAAAACATAAACTGTTCATGGGGAGTAAAAAGGTAGTTTTGCATGATATCAAAGTTATCAGCTTAAAATAGACTGTTATAACAATAAGGTGTTTTATGTAAGCCTCATGGCAACTACAAAAAAAACTACAGGATATACACAAAAGATAAAGAAAAAGGAATCAAAGCATATCATTATAGAAAATTATCAAATCAAAAGAGAAACAAAAAGAGGAAGAAACAAAAGATCCACAAAACCCAAAAAACAATTAACAAAATGGCAATAGAAGCCCTTGTCTAGCAAAAAGTATTTTAAATGTAAATTATTAGATTCTCTAAACAAAAGACATAGAGTGGTTGAATGGATAAAAAAAAGAGACACATTAAAATGCTGCCTATAAGTACCCACTTCAGCCTGAAGGACATATATATGCTCAAAGTGAGAGATAGAAAAAAATGTTCCATATAAATGGAAACCAAAAGACAGCAAGGGTGGAATACTTATATCAGACAGAGTATACTTTAATTCAAAATATACAACAAGGACTAAGAAGGTCATTATATAATTACATAAGGGGTCAATTCATCAAGAGGGTATTACAATTGTAAATCATCACAGCACAAAAAATATATATATATTTATATATAAATATATAAAGCATATATTAATAGATCTGAAAGGAAAAATACACAGCAATGCAATAATAGTAGGGGACTTCAATACTACACTTTCAACAATGAATAAATCATACACACAGAAAATCAATAAGAAACAGAGGACGTGAACTGCAATTTACACAAAATAGACCTAACAAATTTATAAGGAACGGTCCATCCAACAGCAGCAGATTACAAACTTTTCTCAAGCATCCAAGGGGCATTCTCCAGGAAGATGATATGTTAGGTCACAAAAGAAGTCTTAAAAATTTTAAGATTGAAATCATATCAAATATCTTTTCTAAGCACAATGGGACAAAACTAAACTAATAACAGGAAGAAAACCAGAATATTCACAAACGTGTGGAACTTAAAGAACACACTCTTGGGACTGGTCCAGTGCCTGAGTGGTTAAGTTCATGTGCTCCACCTTAGCGACCTGGGGTTCACTGCTTCAGATCCTGGGCATAGACCTATGCACTGCTCATCAAGCCATGCTGTGGCAGCATCCCACACAGAAGAACTAGAATGACTTACAACTAGGATATGCAACTATGCACTAGTGCTTTGGGGAGAAAAAAGAAAAAAAGAGGAAGATTGGCAAAAGATGTTAGCTCAGGGCCAATCTTCCTCACAAAAAAAAAAAGAGAACACACTCTTGAACAACCAATAGTCAAAATAAATCAGAAGGGAAATAGAAAATATCTGGAAACAAAAACAGAAACATCAAAACATATGTGATGCTGCAAAAGTAGTTCTAAGAAGGAATTATATAGCAATAAATGTCTACATTTAAAAAAAGATTCTGATTAATGATGGCAATATAGGAGGCTCCTGAACTCACCTCCTCCCACAGACACACAGACTCTACAGCTACATACGGAAGAATTTCCAGTGAAAGAAATCCAGAAACTAGCTGAGCAACTCTTGCGCATCGAGTAGTGAAAAAAAAAAAACCCACATTAGAGAGGCTGAGACACAATCTCACCAAGAACCCACTCTCAGTGTGGCATCACAAAACCAGGAGGAAACTCACAACCTCCAGATTCTCCCTCATGAGTAAAGTGCTTGGATTCCACATCTGTCACACAACTTTAAATACATCCATCTGAGAAACAGACCTCAAAAAATCTAGCTGTAAAAGGCAATGGAGCTTGCTTCCAAGAGACCCACAAGGCTATAGCAAAATAAGAAACAGTTCTTAAGGAGCTCAGGAGGATTCACTGTAGCCATCCTCCCAGGGCCCATCACAGAGGCAGTAGACTGAAACCAGTCTTTCCATGAAGGATGCCTACTTGCTTATCTTAAACGCTGTAGCCCGAGGGGCAGACTTCTAATTTAGCACACACCTATGGGCTAACTTCAATACTGCCAGACATGAGGGAGACTGGTGGATACAATCTTTGTGTTCTCCCTCCACCTTCCTTCATGTCACTGGTATTTCCTGGTAAGAAGCTCGTACATAGGTCTGGCATCCTGGCTTTTGTGGGTACTGCACAGGTGGTCAGTGGAGCATACATGTGTAGTTCCCATAGGACAGTAACAGAGAAGCAGTTCTTAACAAGCTATCTCCCAAGAGCCCAGCACAGAGGCAGAAGACTGAAAAAAGTCTTCCTAAGAAATAAGACTTTTCTTATCTTAAAATGTGTGGCCTGAGAAGAAGCCTCTAATTTAATACATATCTAGGGACTGACTGTAATACCCTCCAGAGACCTGGGAGGCTGGCAGGTGCCATGTTCATGTTCTCTTTCTGCCTCACTAGAGGAGGCTACCTCCCCAAAAGGAGCTTGTGCTCACATCTAGAACCCTGGCTGTTATGGTTGATGCCCAGTGTATACACCCATTGATTGGTTCTGGTAGCCAGAATTGATTAAATTTTGGGGTTTCACAGGACTTTAACAAACATAGAAACAGCCCTTAACCAGCTATCCTGCCAGGGTACAGTGCAGAGGAAGCAGGCTGAAATGCCCAGTCTTTCTGGGGAAAAGACCCATATACAGATCTTAAAAGCAGCAGCCTGAAGGTCAGGCTTCTAATTTAACACACATCTAGGGGCTGAATTCAATAGTCTCCAGAGGCTTGGGAGGCCAGCAAACTCCATCTTCATGCTTTCCATATGTCATGCCACACGTCATCAGTGACACCATAAAAGGAGCTTGTGTACACTTGTGGTGCCCCAGCTTTTGTGGCTGCCACCCACAGGACACATCTATTAATGGCCTGTATCTGATGGCCAGGAGGACTTGTGTAAACAGGTTCAATAAGATGGTAGAAAAAAAGAAACATTTTTAAACTGGATATCCCCCAGGGCTCAGTGTAGAGAAAACAGAAAGAAATGTTCATCTTCTACTCTTCCCCTGAAAAAGATTTATTTGCATACTTTAAAACTGCTGCCTGAGGTCCCAATTTCCAATGAGCCTACATCTAGGTGCTGACTGAGATACTCACCTTTGAAACACTGACAGGTCTTAGCACAACCTCAACAAACGAGAACCAATAAAAACAAAAAAAAACCACTTGGACAATCACAAAGATTTGAGAGAAAACTAAGAGCTAGGGCAAGGTTGAATCATACGATTGATCTCTTACCTGAGTTCACCCCTACAAGACTGGGAGTAGTGGCTGTTTTATCTAATGTACAGAAATCAACACGGAAAGTAAAGGAAAATAGAGTCAGAGGAATATGTGCCAAATGAAAGAACTAAATAAAACTCTAGGGAAAAAAACCTTTAGTGGAATGGAAATAACTGATTTATCTAATAAAGATTTCAAAATAATGGTCATAAAGATGCTTACTGAGTTCAAAGAAAGAATGGATGAACAGATGAGAATTTCAACAAAGAGATACAAAATATAAGAAAGTACCAAACAGAAATCACAGAGCTGAAGAATACAATAGAAACACTAAAAAATTCAATAGAGGGTTCAACAACAGACTAGGTCAAATGGAGAAAGGGTTCAATGAACTAAAAGACGGGTAGTGGAATTCAATCAATCACAGAAGAAAAAAGGAAAAAGAAGGAAAATGAGTTAATATAGCTTAAGAAACTTATGAAATAACATCAAGTTGACCAATATTTGCATTATAACATCCCAGAGGGAGAAAAAGAGAGAAAGAGGTGGAACGTTTATTTGAAGAAATAATGGCAGAAAACTTCTCTAACCTGAGGAAGGAAACAAACATCCAGATCCAGGAAGCCCAGAGAGTTACAAAAAGTGGAATCCAAAGAGACCCACATCAAGACATATTATAATTAAATTGCCAAAAGTTAAAGACAATGAGAGAATTTTAAAAGCAGCAAGAGAAAAAGAATTCGTTTCTTTAATGGATCCCCATAAGACTATCACCAGATTTTTATGCAGAAGCTTTACAGGCCCAGAAGGGAGTGACACAATATATTCAAAAGGGTGAAAGAAATAAAGCTGCCAACCAAGAATACTCCACCAGGCAAAGTTGTCTTTCAGAAATGAATGAAAGATAGAGTTTTCCAGACAAGCAAAACCTGAGGGAGCTCATCATCACCAGATATGCCTAACAAGAAATGTTAAAGAGATTTCCATAAGCTGAAACCAAAGAGAGAAATAGATACAATAATAGCTGGGGACTTTAATATTCCATTTTCACCAGTGGACATATCATCCAGACAAAAAAACCCACTACAGAAACATTGGACTTAAATGACATATTAGGCCAGATGGACATAATATATTTTCACGTACATTCATCCAAAGAAGCAGAATACACATGTTTCTCTAGTGCACATGAAATATTCTCCAGAATAGCTTATATATGGACCACAAAATGTCTTAATAAATTTAAGAAGATTGAAATTATATCAAGCATGTTTTCCAACCACAATGTTATGAAACTAGAAATTAATTACAAGAAGAAAATGGGAAAATTCAGAAATATGTAGGGAATTAGAAAAGCATGCTACTAGGGCAGCCCAGTGGCATAGTGGTTAAGTTCGTGCACTCTGCTTTGGCGGCCAAGGGTTTGCAGGTTCATATCCCGAGCATGGACCTAGCACTGTTTGTCAAGCCACACTGTGGCAGCATCCCACATAAGCTAGAAGAAGATTGGCATAGGTGTTAGCTCAGCAACAATCTTCCTCAAGCAAAAAGAGGAAGATTGGCACAGATTTTAGCTCAGGGCCAATCTTCCTCACACATACACAAAAATGCTACTGAAAAACCAGTGGCTCAAAAATAAATAAAAAATATCTTGAGACAAATGGAAATAAAAACACAACATACCAAAACTTATGAAATGCAACATAAGCAGTTCTAAGAGGAAAGTTTGTAGTGATAAACACCTACATCAAGAAATAAGAGAGATTTCACATAAACAACTTAAATTTAACCTCAAGAAAAAAAATAAAAAATGAACCTCAAAGTTAATAGAAGGAAGAAAATCACAAAGATAAGAGCAGTAATAAATGAAATAGAGAACAAAAAATTAGAAAAGATCAATGAAACTAAGAGCTAGATTTTTGAAAAGATAAAATAGACAAACCTTTAATAGACTCACCAAGAAAACAGATGACGACTCAAATAAATAAAATTAGAAATAAAAATGCGTTACAAATACTAAAGAAATACAAAGGATCGCAATCGACTACTATGAACCATCAAGCTCCAACAAATTGGACAACCTAGAAGAAACAGACAAATTCCTAAAAACATACAATCTGCCAAGAGTGAATAATGAAGAAATAGAAAATCTGAACAGACCAATTACTTGAAGAGAGATTGAATCAGTAATCAAGAACCTGTCAACAAACAAAAGTCCAAGATCGTATGGCTTCCCAAGTGAATTCTACACACACTTATAGAAGAATTAGTACCAATCCTTCTCAAAGTCTTCCAAAAAATAGAATAGGATATTATACTTCCAAACTTATTTTATTTTATTTTTCTAAATATTTTTTGGTGAGGAAGACTGCCTTAAGCTAATGTCTGTTGCCAATCTTCCTCTTTTTTGTATGCAGGACAATGCTGCATCATGGTTTAATGAATGGTGTGTAGGTCCGCACTCAGGATCTGAAACCATGAACGCTGGGACACCAAAGCAGAGCACGTGAACTTAACCACTACGCCATCAGGCCAGCCTCCAAACTCATTTTAGAAGGCCAGCACTACCTGATAACAAAACCAATCAAGGACACTATAATAAATGAAAATCACAGGCCAGTATTCATACAATGATGGTTTAACATTTACAAATCAATGTGATATACCACATTAACAAAATGAAGGATAAAAATCACACGATCATCTCAATAGATGCAGAAAAACATTTGACAAAATTCAACATCCATTTATGACAAGCGCTCTCAACAAAGTGAGTATAGATGAAATGCAACTCAACATAATAAAGGCATATATGATGATCCCACAGCTAACATCATACACAATGACGAAAAGTTGAAACCTTTTCCTCTAAGATCAGGAACAAGACAAGGATGCCCACTATCACTGCTGCCATCACCATAGTACTGGAAGTCCCAGCCAGAGCAATTAGGAAAGAAAAAATAATAAAATGCATACAGATTGGAAAGGAACAAGTAAAACCATCTCTCTGTGCAGAGGACATGACTTATGTATAGAAAACTCTAAACTCCACCAAAACACTATTATAAATAATAAATGAAATCAATAAAGTTGCACAATAAAAAATACAAAATTTAGTTGTATTTTGTACTTTAATAACAAGCTGCCAGAAAGAGAAATTAAGAAGACACACATTTAAAATTGCAGAAACAGGATGAAATTCTGAGAATAAACTTAATCAAGGAGGTGAAAGATCAGTACCTTGAAAATTATAAGACATTGCTAAAAAGGAATTGAAGAACACACAAACAAATGGAAAGATATTCCATGATCATGAATTGGAAGCCTTAAGGTGAAAATGTCCATACTAACCAAGGCAATCTACAGATTCAATGCAATCTCTTTCAAGTTTCCAATAACATTTTTTTAGAGAAATAGAACAAACAATCCTAAAATATGTATAGGTCCTCAAAAGACCCCTAAAGCCCAAGCAATCTTGAGAAAGAAAAACAAAGCTAGAGGTATCAAAGCTGATTTCAAACTATATTACAAAGCTATAGTAATCAAAACAGTATGGAATTGGCATAAAAAGAGAAACACAGATCAATGGAACAGAATATAGAGCCTAGACATATATCCATGCATATATGTTCAATTAATTTAACACAAAGGATGGGGCCGGCTCCGTGGCTGAGTGGTTAAGTTCGCATGCTCCACTGCGGCGGCCCAGGGTTTGGATCCTGGGCGCGGACATGGCACGACTTGTCAGGCCACGTTAAGGTGGTGTCCCACATCCCACAACTAGAAGGACCAGCAACTAAGATATACAACTGTGTACAGGGGGGTTTGGGGAGATAAAGCAGAAAAAAAAAAAGATTGGCAACAGTTGTTAGCCCAGGTGCCAATCTTTAAAAGAAATTTACACAAAGGAGCCAAGTATATACAATGGAGAAAGGATAGTCTCTCCAATAAATAGTGTGAGGAAAAATAGCCACAAGCAGAAGAATTAAGCTATTTTACACCATCCACAAAAAACAACTGAAAATGGATTAAATATTTGAGCATAAGACCTAAAACCATAAGACTCCTCAAAAAAGCAGGGATTAAACTCCTTGGCATCAGTCAGCCAAGGTTTTATGTATTTGACACCAAAAACAAAGGCAATTAAAGGGAAAAAAGCAGCAAATGGGACTACCTCAAAGTAAAACCTTCTGTACAGCAAAGGAGACTATCAACAAAATCTACAGAATGGAATAAAATATTCACAAATCATATTTCTGATAACAAGTTAATATCCAAAGTATATAAAAAACTCAATAGGAAAAAATCAACTAATCCCATTTTAAAATGGACAGAACAACTGATTAGACATTTTTCCAATGAAAACATACAAATGGACAACAGGTACACAGAAATGTGTTCAACATCACTAATCTTAAGGGAAATTCAAATGAAAACTATAATGAGATCTCACCTTAGACCTGTTAGAATGGCTATTATCAAAGAGACAAGAGATAACAAGTGCTGGCATAATGCAGAGAAAAGAGATTCTTTGTGCATTGTTGGGAAAATGTAAATTGGTACTGCCACCTAGAAAACACTATGGGTGTTCCTTAAAAAATTAAAAATATAGCTACCACATGATACAGTAATTCCACTTGTAGGTATTTATCTGAAGAAAACAAAATCACTATATTGCAGCACCCTATGTTTATTGCAGCAATATTTACAATATTGTAAATTCACATTATTTACAATAGCCAAGCAATGGAAACAACCTAAGTGTTCATCAACAGAGGAATGGATAGAAAAAACTGTGGTATTTACAAGCAATTGAATAATATTTAGACATATAAAAGACAGAAATCTCATTATTTGTGATGACACAGATGGACCTTAAGGACATTATGCTAAATGAAATAGGCATGACAAGGAAAGACAATTACTGTATGACTTCATTTATATGTAGAATCTTAAAAAAAAATCAAACTCATAGAAAAGAGATCAGATTGGTGGTAGTCAGAGGCTGAGGGTGAAGGATGAACAAGATGGGTGAAGGTGGTCAAAATGTGCAAACTTCCAATTGTAAGATAAATAGGGCCTGGAGATGTAATGTACAGCATGGTGACTATACTTAATAGTACTGTATTATATTAACACAGTACTTAATAGTAATATACTTAACAGTACTGGTATTTCCTAAGAAAGTAGATCTTAAGAGTTCTCATCACAAGAAATACAACATGTAACTGTTAAATAAAGTTACTATGGTAATCATTTTGCAATATATACATATATCAAATCATTGTCATATATATAAAACTAATACAATGTTATATGTCAATTATATCTCAAATATAAAAAGAAAATAAAAAAGGAAAATTTCAATATACAGCCTAACTTTACACATCTAGAAACTAGAAACACATTAAGAACTAGAACTAGAAGAATAAACTAAACCAAAATGTAGCAGAATGAAGAAAATCACAAAGATAATAGCAGAAATAAATGATATGGAGACCATAAGAAAAAGAAAAGATAAATGAATCTAAGTCATAGTTTTTGTAATGGTAAAGAAAATTAACAAACTTTTTTTGCCTAGATCAAAAAGGAGACTCAAATAAATAAAATTATAAATGCAAGAGGAGACATTACAATTGATACCCCTAAAATAGGAATGCTCCATAATAGACTATTATCACCATTTATACACCAATTGAATAACCTACAAGAAATAGATAAAAACCTAAAAGCACACAACCTATCAAGACTGAATCATGAAGAAATGGAAGACCTGAAAACACCAAAAATAAGTAGGGAGACGCAATCAGTAGTCAAAAACCTCCCAACCAAAAAATGCCTAAGCCCAGATTACTTCACTGGTGAATTCCACTAAACATTTAAAGGATTACCACTATCCTTCTAAAACTCTTCAAAAAATTGCAGAGGAAGGAACACTTCTAAATTCATTATACAACTTCACCATTTCCCTGATACAAAAGCCAGAAAAGGACACTATGGGAAAAAAATTACAGGTCAATATCTCAGACGAACATAGATGCAGAAATACTTAAGAATACTAGCAAACTGAATTCAATAGTACATTAAAAGCTTTATACACTATGATAAATTAGGACTTATCTCAAAGATGCAAGAATGGTTCACTATTTGCAAACCAATCATTGTGATATTACCACATTAACAAAATGAAGGCTAAAATTATATGATTAATATAATAATTATAATTATATATGATTACATATATAATAATTACATAATTATATAATATATATGATTAAATATACCATAATTACATAATAAATGACTAATTACATATATATGATTATAATTATATATCTTATAATTAATATGATTATAGTTAATAATGTACTGTGTACCTGAAATTTTCCAAGAGAGTAGGTATTCAGTGTCCCCCAACAATGTGCAAATAAAAGGTAATTCTATGAGATGATAAATATATTAATTAGCTTGATTTTGGTAATCATTTCACTGTACATAGTGAGAAGAAAACATCATGTAGTACATGTAAAATATATATACAATGATTATTTGTCAATCAAATATTTATGAAGCTGCTTACAAAAGAAACAACAGCTAAAGACAGAGCTTTCCCTGAGGAGAGACAGCAATCTTGCCTAGGAAGCTTTGTCTTGTAAGCAGGGTCAGTGTCCAAACAAAAAGCTCGAGAAAAGACAGAAGTTCAATAAATAGTTAAAGAAGCCTGTGTAGGGAGAAAAAAGACATTAACACAGCCAGTAAATCTGAAGCCCAGCCCTTGATATGGGCTGAATAATTTCCCCTCAAAATTCACATTTTGAAGCCCTAAACCCCAGACCTCAGAAGATAACTATATTTGGAAATAAGACCTCTAAAGATGTGACTAAGTTAAAATGAGGACATTGGTCTGGGCCCTAATACAAACTGACTGGCATCCTTATAAGAAGAGGAAATTTGGACACATAGAAATGCCAGTGGTAACTTGTGCAAAGAGGAAAAACCATATGAAGACATAACAAGAGAGGGGCCAGATGAAAGGAAAGAGGCCTCAGAAGAAATCAAATCTGCCAACTCCAAGAGTTTGAGAAAATAAATTTCTCTTGATTAAGCAAAAAAAAAGGAGCCACAGGGGCTTGACTGGTGGCGCAGGGCTTAAGTTCACACATTCCGCTTCAGTAGCCTGGAGTTTGCCAGTTCAGGTGGGGACCTATGCACCACTTGTCAAGCCATGCTGTGGCAGGCATTCCACACATAAAGTAGAGGAAGATGGGCATGGATGTTAGCTCAGGGCCAGCCAATTTTCCTCAGCAAAAAGAGGAGGATTGGCAGCAGATGTTAGCTCAGGGCTAATCTACCTCAAAAAAAAAAAAAAAGGAGCCACATTTTGACTTGATCAATTTTAGAGAAGTTTATGTCACAGGGCAATGTCAAAAACAATTTAGCAATCAGTTGGCAATTAGTAGAGTTTACCATCCGAGTATAAGCATGTGAAGAGATGTAAAGAGTCACACCAAAACCAATGTCATTCCAGGGTGACTGTTGCCATATCAAAAGCTGTGCCTCTCTAAAGAGCAACATCAGGGACTTAACACTGTAGGAAAGAAAGTAGATTTAACTAAGATAATTTAGCTATACAAATAACAATAACAAGCCCTATGGCAGAAGGGAAAATTACTACTCAGCCTGGCTACAATATAGTACCTGAAATGTTTCATTTTGAGCAAAATATTATGAAGAATGCAAGCAAACAGGAAAATTTGACTCATACATCAGAAAAAAGGCAATGGAAACTGGCTGTGAGACTGATCAGAAATCAGATTTATCAGATAAAATGATTTCAAAATAATCATTATAACCATGTTCTTAGAACTAAAGGAAATCTAGATTAAAGAAGTAAAGGAGAGAGTGATGTCAGCATCATTGCAAAGTAAGTTGTTCCCTTTGTCTTTCCCCTCTACCTTACAACTAAAAGGCCATTCATTAACCAACAGAGGATTCCCTACACAGCACAACACCTGAGAGATCCACACAGTCATACATCTGAAGGTGGGTGGACTGGATCCTTGGGAAGCAGTGTAACTAGGTGAATAGAACCCTCCTCCTCCATGGTGGCAGCAATTCAGATCACAGATCCTCACACAGCAGCTGTCATGACTATAATTGGGGGAAGGGGCAGCCTGGCCCATGCATGAATGCTTTAGGAGTGGTAGCCTGGCCTGCAGGAGTAGGCAGCATGCTGCAGTGACCCCACCCATGGGAACACGCCCCACCAAGTGGTGGTGGCTCAGTCCCCACAAACGTGCCCCTCCAACTTAGTGCAGCAGCTCAGTCAGTCCCCTGCCAAGCACAGAAGCCAAGCCTTCACATGTGTGACCCACCCACACAGCAGTGAGTTCACCTGAATGTGCACAACTGGCACACTGAGAGCAGAGACCCTGCCTGTGTGAGTGTAACTAGATGAGTGGCTGCAGCCAGCCCATGCAAATGCAGGTTTAGAAAACATAGCTCCTTGTGGCAGTGTCCCACATACAAAATAGAGGAAGACTGGCATAGATGTTAGCTCAGGGTCAATCTTCATCAAGCTAAAAGAGGAAGACTGGCAACAGATCTTAGCTTAGGGCCAATATTCCTCACAAAAAGATAGTTCAATGAGCTCAGGAATAAAATTAATGACCAGAAGGAATACTTCACCAAAGAAATTAAAGCACTTAAAAGAAACTATATAGAACTTCTCCATATGAAGAACACAATTAATGAGATAAAAAATAATCTAGAAAAGATAAAAAATAGAGCTGACGATGGAAGACAGAATTAGTGACTTAGACAATAGAAATACAGAAATGCTTCAGGTGGAGGATGAGAAAGAACTAAGATTTTTTAAAATGAAGAAATTCTTTGAGAAATATCCACCACAATTAGGAAAAGTAATATAAGGATTATAGGTATTCCAGAGGGAGAAAGCAGCAGAGAGTTTATTCAAAAAAATAATAGCTGAGAACTTCCCAAACCTGGAGAAAGAACTGGACTTACAAATACATGAAGTCAATAGGATTCCTAATTACGTAAATGAAAAAGACCTTCTCCAAGGCATATAATATTAAAACTGGAAGAGTCAATGACAAACAAAAAATATTAAGGGAAATAAGGCAGAAGAAAATGAGATACAAAGGAACCCCCATCAGGCTTTCAGCAGATTTCTCAGCAGAAACCTCACAAGGTAGGAAAGAGTGGAATGATATATTCAAAACACTGGAAGACAAAAGCCTTCAGCCAAGAACACTCTATCCAGCAAAGCTATCCTTCACATATCACAGAGAAATAAAAACTTTCCCAGATAAACAAAAGCGGAAGGAGTTCATCACCACTAGACCTGCCTTACAAGAAATGATGAAGGAAGCCCTCATACCTGAAACAAAAAGACAAAGGATAACAAAGCTTTGAGCAAGGAGATAAATAGACAAAATCAGAAAATTGCAGCTCTTGATCAGAACAGGTTAGCAAACAACTATAACAAAAGATAAAGTGCAGGAAAACATCAAAAATAGCTATAAACACTTCAATTTAGTCACAAACTCACAACATAAAAAAGAATAACTTATGACAACAATAACTCAGATGGAGAAAAAGAAAAAGATGGAACATGCTTAGGCTAATGGAGATAAGAGGCTATCAGAAGATGGACTTTCTCTTCTATGAGATCTTTTCTACTAACCTCATGGTAACCACTAAACAAAAAATAAGAGCAGAGCCACAAATCATAAATAAAGAGAACATTAAGAAAACCATCACAGGAAACCACCAAATAGAAATGGCAGACAGAAATAAAAAGCAAAAGAAACAAGGGAAATATAGAACCACTGGGAAACAAGAGACAAAATGGAAGGATTAAGCCCTCATTTATCAATAATCATTATAAATGTAAATGAATTGAATTCTTCAATCAAAAGACAGAGTGGATGAGTGGATTAAAAAACAAGACTCAACAATATGCTGCCTCCAGGAAACACATTTCAGCTCCAAAAGCAAACATAAGCTCAGTGTGAAGGGATGGAAGATGATGTTCCAAGCAAATGGCAAGCAAAACTAAGCAGGTCTTGCCATACTTAAATCAGACAAGGCAGACTTCAAGATAAAAAAGTCAAGGAGAGGCAAAGAAGGGCATTAAATACTGAAAGGGACATTCCACCAAGAGGACATAACACATGAATGTATATGCACCTAACACAGGAGCACCAAAGTATACCAAACACTATTAACAGACTTCAAGGGAGAAATTAACAGAAACACAACAACAGTAGGGAACATCAAGACCCCACTTACATCAACGGATAAATGATCAGACAGCCAACAAGGAAAAAATGGCCTTAAATGAAACACTAGTCCATATAGGCAATAGTTATATATAGAACATTCCATCCAAAAATAGCAAAATACACGTTCTTCTCAAGGGCACATGGAACATACTCAAAGATAGAGCAGATGATGGGAAAGAAGGCAAGCCTTAATAAAGTTAAAAAGATTGAAATCATGTCAAGCATCTTTTCTGACCACAATGCTATGAAACTAGAAATCATCTACAGGAAAAAAGCTAGGAAAGTCACAAATATGAAGAGAGTAAACAACATGCTACTGAACAACCATTTGATCAATGAATAAATCAAAGGAGAAATCAAAAAACACCTGGAGACAAATGAAAATGAAAATACAAGATACCAACTCATGGGCTGCAGAAAATTGGCACTAAAAGGGAAATTTATAGCAATGCAGGCTACCCCAAAAAGCAAGAAAAATCTCAAATAAGTAATCTTAAACCACACCTAACATAATTAGAAAAAGAAGAACAAAGTCCCAAATCAGCAGAAAGAGGGAAATAATACAAATAAGACAAGAAATAAATGAGATAGAGACTAAAAGAAAAGAAAAGAAAAGAAAGGATCAATGAAACTAAGAGCTGCTTCTTTGAGAAGATAAACAAAAAGGACAAACTCTTAGCCAGACTCACCAAGCAAAAAAGGAGAGAAGGCTCAAATAAATAAAATTAGAAATGAAAGAGGAGAAATTACAACAGATACCTCAGAAATATCAAGGATTATAAGAGAATATAATGAAAAACTATATGACGACAAATTGGATAACCTAAAAAACCAGATAAATTCTTAGACTCATACAACCTCCCAAAACAGAATCAAGAAGAAATAGAGAATCCGAATAGACCAATCACAAGTGAAAAGATTTAAGCAGCAATCAAAAGGCTCCCAAAAAACAAAAGTCCAGGACCAGAAGTCTTCTCTGGGCAATTCCACCAAATATTCTGCAGTATTTAATATTCATTCTTCTCAAATTATTCCAAAAAATTGAAGAAGATAGAACACTTCCTAACTCATTCTATGAGACCAACATTACCCTGATAACAAAACCAGACAAGGACAATGCAAAGAAGGAAAATTACTGGCGAATATCGCTGATGAACATAGATGCAAATATCCACAACAAAATATTAGTAAATCAAATACAACAATATATTAAAAGGACCATACACCATGATCAAGTGGATTTATACCAGGGACACAGGGGTAGTTCAACATCTGCAAGTCAATCAGTGGGATATACCACATTAGCAAAATGAGGAACAAAAATCACATGATATCAATAGATACAGGGAAAGCATTCAAGAAGATACCAAAGATATTTATGATAAAAATCTCAATAAAATGGCTATAGGAGGAAAGTACCTCAATATAATAAAGGCCACATATGACAAACTCACAGCCAACATCATGCTTAATGGTGAAAAATGGAAAGCTATTCCTCTGAGAACAGGAACAAGACAAGGGTGCCCACTCTTGCCACTCCTATTCAACACAGTACTGGAGGTTTGGCCAGAGCATTTAGGCAAGGAAAAAAAACAGGGATCCAAATTGGAAAGGAAAAAGTGAAACTCTTGCTGTTTTCAGATGACATGATTCTACGTATAGAAAACTCTAAAAATCCACCAGATAGCTATTAGAAATAATCAACAACTACAGCAAAGTTGCAGGGTACAAAATCAACTTATAAAAATCAGTTACATTTCTATACACTAATAATGAATTAGCATAAAGAGAAGTCAGGAATACAATCCCATTTACAACTGCAACAAAAAATAAAATATCTAGGAATAAATTTAACTAAGGATGTCAAAGACCTATACACTGAAAACTATAAGACATTACTCAAAGAAATCAAAGCAGATATAAATAAATGGAAAGATATTCCATGCTCATGGAATGGAAGAATAAACATAGGTAAAACATCCATATTACCTAACGCAGTCTACAGAGTCAATGCCATTCCAATCAGAATTCTAATGACGTTCTTCACAGAAATAGAACAAAAATCCTGAATAGCCAAAGCAATCCTGAGAAAAAAGAACAAAGCTAGAAGCATCACAATCTGTGACTTCAAAATATACTACAAAGCTATAGTAGTCAAAAGAGCGTGGTACTGACACAAAAACAGACACACAGATCAATGGAACTAAATTGAAAGCTGAGAAATAAAACCACGTATCTATGGACAGCTATTTTTCAACCAAAGAGCCAAGAACATACAATGGAGAAAGGAAATTCTCTTCAATAAATGATGCTGGGAAAACTAGACAGCCACATGCACAAGATTCAAAGTAGACCATTATCTTACTCCACACACAAAAACCAAGTCAAAATGGATTAAAGACTTGAATATAAGACCCAAAACCACAAAACTCCTAGCAGAAAATATAAGCAGTGCACTCTTTGATATTGGTCTTAGCGGCATCTTTAGAATACCATGTCTACTCAGGTAAGGGAAACAAAAGAAAAAATTAACAAATGGGACTACATCAAACTAAAAAGCTTCTGCAAGGCAAAGTGAACCATAAAGAAAGTGAAAAGACAACCCACTAACTGGGAGAAAATATTTGCTGAATCACATATATGACAAGGGATTAATTTCTAAAATATATAAAGAACTCATACAACTCAGCAACAAAGAAACAACCTGATGAAAAAATATGCAGAGGACATGAATAGACATTTTTCCAAAGAAGATATACAGATGGCCCACAGGCAAATGAAAAGATGTTCAACATCACTAATTATTAGGGAAATGCAAATCAAAACTACAATGAGACGTCACCTTACACCCATCAGAACGGTTATTGTTAACAAGACAAAAACCAATAACAAACATTGGAGAGGATGTGGAAAAAAGGGAACCCTCATACACTGCTGGTGGGAATGCAAACTGGTGCAACCACTATGGAGATTTCTCAAAAAGTTAAAAATAGAAAAACAATACAATCCAGCAATCCCATTACTGAGTATTTATCCAAGGAATATGAAATCAGCAATACAAAGAGATTTATGAACCCTTCATTCATTGAAGCATCATTCACAACAGCCAAGATATGGAGGCAATGCCAGTGCCCATCAACTAATGAATGGATAAAGAAGATGTGGTAATATACATACATACATACATACACACACACACACACACACACACACACACACACAATGGAATATTACTTAGCCATAAAAAAGACAACATCGTCCCATTTGCACCAACATAGATGGACCTTGAGGGTATTATGTTAAGCAAAATAAGCCAGACAGATAAAGACAAACACTGTATGATTTCACTCATATGTGGAAGATAAACACATGGATAAGGAGAACAGATTAGTGGTTATCAGAGGGGAACAAGGTGGGGGTGAGTGAAAGGGGTAAAGGGGCACATATGTTTGCCGACAGATAAAAACTAGACTATTGGTGGTGAGCATGATGCAGTCTATACACAAACTGATATATGATAATAATAATATACACCTGAAATTACACAATGTTGTAAACCAATATGACCTCAATAAAAGTTTTAAAAAGTAAAGGAGAGTGACTTCAGCAAGATGGTGAAAGAGAAATACACATCCTCCCCATAGAAACATTGATTTGGCAACCATCCACAGAAAAAAGTAGCTTTGTGGGAGCCTCAGGATGCGGGTGGTGTTTGCCACACCCTGGTGAAGGCCTAGAATGAAGAAAGATACTTTGAGGAAACAGGCTAGGATCCCAGGAGCAAGCCTGCTGACTGTAAACCTGGCTGCAGACTTGGAAGCAACCATCTCTTTCTATGAAATTAGCTCCAATCCTGTCCATCTGCAGTGTTGCCATAGGCAGGAAACATGCCAACCTGTGACCTTGGTAACAGGCCCACTGACTGAAGATCCAATCGAACCAAGAAACAATCCATGACCCAGCTCCAACCCCTCTCAACCATGGTCCAAGAGGCAATCTCATCTGTCCAGGGACCTGTGGGTAGCCATGTCCATTCATGCCTATGGGAATAGCCCTGTGGACAATTGACTGTGGACCTGGAAGCAATCTCATGACCTGGCTCTAATCTCACTCAACTATGGTTCCATAGGCAGTCTTGTCTGCTGGAGGACTTAGCAGAAGTTATACCCACTGCACCCTGGCAACTGGTCCACTGCCTACAACCCAACTCTGGGCAGGAAGGGGCCTCAGAACTCAGCTCCAGCCCGCCTCATCTGTGGTCCTAGAAGAAGTCATGTCAGTTGGAGGACCCAGAAGGAGAAAGACTTTACCTTTCAAAACCAGTCTGAGTAGACTGAAAGTGGTGATTATTCTTTCAAATGCAGAGACGCCAATGCAAGGCTACAAAGATCTCAAAGAATAAGGCAAATGTGACACTACCAATGGAAAGTAATAAAGCTCCAATAATCAACCCTATCAAAATAGAGATCCTTTTGCTTGACAAAGAGTTTACAATAATTTTCTTAAAGAAGCTGAATGAGGCACAAGAAAATGCAGATACACAATTAAACAAAATCAGGAAAACAATATGTGAACAAAATTAGAAGTTCAATAAAACATAAAAGCCATACAAAACAACCAAACAGAAGTCCTGGAGCTGAAAAATATGACCGAGCTGAAAATTAAAGTAGATCATTTTAACGTCAGACTTAATTAAGCAGAACAATCAGTGAACTCAAAGATATTTTGAAATCATTCAGTTAGAAGGACAAAAGCAAAAAGAATTAAAAAGTGAAAATCTTTGGGATTATTTGACATCATCATGGAATCAATATACACATCATGAGGGTCCCAGAAGGAGGAGAGAGAGAGAGAGGCAGGGGAGAGAGAGAAAGAGGCAGAAAACTTATTTAAAGAAATAATGGCTGGGGCTGACCCAGTGATGCAGCAGGTAAGTTTGCATGCTACACTTCGGCAGCCCAGGATTCGCCAGTTTGGATCCCAGGAGTGGACCTACGCACTGCTTATCAAGCCATGCTGTGGCAGGCATCCCACATATAAAGTAGAGGAAGATGGGCATGGATGTTAGCTCAAGGCTAGTCTTCCTCAGAAAGAATGGCTGAAAGTTTCCCAAATCTAGAGCAAGAAGTGGACATTCAGAGTCACAAAGCCCAAAATTATAAAAATTAGAACCTAAGCAGTTCTACAAGAAGATACACTTTAATTAAATTGTCAAAGAAAAATTTTTGTGGGGGTTTTGGGGAGTATGATTTTGTCTTTTTACTCTATATTTTTAAATTTTTTCTTTTTGAAGTATAATGGATAAAGACAAATTTTATATATTTAAAATGTACTGTATGATATTTGGATATGGGTATACATTGTGTAATAATTGCCATAATCAAACTAATTAACATATCCAACACATCATACAGTTACCATTTCTCTTTTTTTTGTGGTAAGAACACTCAAGATTGGCCCTGTTAAAAAATTTTAAGTGTAAAATACAGTATTGTTAACTATACTCAAATTGCTGTACAATACATCTCCAGAAGTTTTTCATCTGGTATAACTAAAACTTTCTACTACCTGATCAATATCAGAAAGAAATAATTTTGAAAGCAGTAAGAGAAAGCAACTTGTCACATAAAAGGATCCCTCTTAAGACTCTTAGCAGATTTCTCAGCAGAAACTTGCAGGCCAGAACAGTGGGATGATATAGTCAAGTGTTGGAAAAAGAAAAAAAAAAACAACCAAGATTACTTTACCTTGCAAAAGTGTACTTCAAGAATGGAGAGATAAAGACTTTTTCAGGCAAACAAACACTGAGAGAGTTTGTACCACTACATCTACCTTGCTAGAAATGTCATCAGAGTTCTTCAAGTTGAAACGAAAAGATGCTAAACAACTTGGAAGCACGTGAAAATAGAAATCTCACCACTAAGCATAAACATAAAAACAAAATTTTATAATGGTGGCACATAAATCACAACAGACAAAAGTATTAAGAATGACTTTAACCATAGAAATTTGTTAATGAAAACATAATGTAAAAAGAAGTAAAATCTGACATCAATTACATAAAATGGAGAGGTGTAAAGTGTAGAATTGCTGTATGTGATTGAAGTTATTAGCAAAAACCAGATTACTATAAATATAAAATATTCAATGTAATCCCTCATTGTAATAACTTTTAAAAAGTACAGTAGATAAATAAAAGAAAAACAAGAATAATCAAAGCACACCACCACAAAAATTAAGCCACAAATAAAGACAAAAGAAGAGAAAGGAAGAAGAGAACTACAAAACAGAAAAATTTTTTAAATTGCAAGAAGTTACTACCTACAATAAATTAAGTGTAAAATGACTAAACTCTCAAATCAAAAGACATAGTCTGAGTAGATAAAAAAATAAGAACCAACTATAGGTTGACTACAAGAAACTGAATTTAGATTTAAGGACACACATAGTCTGAAAGTGTAAGGTGGAGAAAGATAGTCCATGTAAATAGTAACCAAAGAAAGTAGAGGTGGGTATACTTTTATCAGACAAAATAGATGTCAAGTCAAAACTGTCATGAGACAAAGAGAGTCATGACATAATGACAAAAGCATATAATAATAAAAATATCAAATCAACATGAATATATAACAATTATAAATATATTTATCACTAACATCAAAGCATCCAAATATAAAAAGCAATCATTGACAGGCCTGAAGGGAGAAACAGACAAAAATGTAATAATAGTAGGAATTGTCAACATTTCACTTTCAAAAATGGCTAGAACAGTCAGACATAAAATCAATAAGAAAATGGCAGAACTGAAGAGATAATGCTATAGACCAAATAGACTTAAAAGATATATACAGTACATTCCACCCAACAGCACCAAATTACCCATTCTTCTCAAATGTACATGGAATATTCTCTGGTATAAATCATATATTGTCACAAAATAGACCTCAACAAAATTAAGAAGACTGAAATTATTATTATCTCTTCTGAACTAAATGGAATGAAACTAGAAATCAATAATAGAAATAGGAAAATATACAAATACGGGGAAATTAACACACTCATAAAAAACTAGTTGGTCAAAAAAGAAATCAAAGAGAAAATTAAAATATATCTTGAGACAAGAAACACAAAAACATAATATATCAAAACTTATGCATGCAACAAAAATGTACTATTAGAGAAGTTTATAGCAATAAATTTCTACATTAAAAAAGAAGAAACATCTCTAATAAACAAGCTAACTTTACAATTCAAGGAAATAGGTGGAAAAATTCCAAACTAAAATTAGCAGAAGAAAGGAATAAAAATGATTATAGGAGAAATGAATTATAAAGACTAAAAAACAATTTTATAAGCTTAGAGTTGCTTTTTGGAAATGATAATCAAAATCAATAAAGCCTTAGCTAAAGTTATAAAGGAAAAATAGAAGACTCAAGTAAATAAAATCAGAAATTTAGGAGAATACATTACAACAGATCACACGACTAAAAGCATCATAAGGGATAGTTATGAACAGTTATACTCCAACAAATTGGATAACCTAGAATATAAGGAGAAATTCCGAAAAACATACAACCTATCAAGATTGAATCAAGAATAAATAGAAAGCCTGAGCAGACTAATAATTAAAAAGGAGATTGAAGAATAAATTTTTTAAAATTTCCAACACAAAATAGCCCAGGACCAGATGGCTTCACAGCTAAATTCTACCAAATGTTTAAAGGAGAACGAATACCCATCCTTCCTAAACTTTTCCAAAAAAAGTAGAAGGAAACATTCCAAATTCAGTCTATGAGGCCAGCATCACCCTGATACCAAAGCCAGATAAGAACATACAAGAAAATGAAATTACAAGCCAATAACCCTGATGAACATAGACGCAAAAGTCTTCAAGAAAATAGCAGCAAACCAAATACAACAGCACATTTAAAGAATCATATGCCATGATGAGTTAGTATTTATCCCTGGGATGCAAGGATATTTCAATGTACAGAAATCAATCAACGTGATACACCACATTAACAGAATAAAAGATAAAAACTACATGATCATCTTAATAAATGCAGAAATAGCATTTGACAAAATTCAATGTCCTTCCATATAAAACTCTCAACAAATTAGATATAGAAGAAAATTACCTAAAAGTAATAATAGTCATTTATGAAAAGCCTACGACTGATATCATACTCAATGGTTAAAAGCTAAAAGATTTCCCTCTAAGATCCAGAACCAGGCAAAGATGTCCACTTTCATCTCTCCTATTCAGAATTAGGCAAGAGAAAGAGAAGAAAGTCATCCAAATAAGAAAGGAAGAAACAAAACTATCTCTGTTTACAGATGACACGATATTATCTGTAGAAAACCCTAAAGATTCCACAGAATATTACTCACCCAAAAAATAAAACTAGGAAATCCTGCCATTTACTACAAGATGGATAGAGTTTGAGGGCATTATGCTAAGTGAAATAAATCAGACAGAGAAAGACAAATACTATATGATCTCACTTATATGTGAAATCTAATTTTAAAAAAACCCACCAAACTCATAGAAAAAGAGATCAGATTTGTGGTTATCAGAGGTGGTGGGGGAGGGGAAAGGGAATTGGAGGAAAATGATCAAAGATTCAAACTTCCAGCTATAAGATAAGTAAGTACAAGGAATATAACATACAACATGATGACTATAGCTAACACTGCTGTATAATACGTAGGAAAGTTGTTAAAAGAGTAGATCCTAAGAGTTCTCATCACAAGGAGAATTTTTTCTTTTCTTTTTATTGTATTTATATGAGATGATGGATGTTAACTAAATCTATTGTGGTAATCATTTCAGTATATATTTAAGTCAAACCATCATTCTGCCCACCTTAAACTTAAAGAGTGATGAATGTCAATTATTTCTCAATAAAACTGGAAGAAAGAAATGAAGGGAGAAATAGACAATTCTACAACAATATTTGCAGACTTCAATATCCAAATATAAAACAATTGATAGAACAAAGATAAGATCAACAAGAAAAGAGACTTGGACAACACTATAAACTAACCAGACAAGCATTTATAACACTCCACCCAAAAATAGAATGTACATTCTTATTCTTGCTTGGGTTTAAGACTCTGAGGTGAAAGAACATCACCATACACAGGATATTGTCCTAAATATTCAATTGCAGGGCAAGACATGCCAGAAATTCTATAAATCCTAGTGGTTTCATGTGGATAAGAACGTAGCCTGTGTAAACATAAATAAACTGAAAGATCATTTTCACCTTCAAAGAGAATATACATTATTTCCAAGTGCACATGAAACATCCTCTAGGGTGGGCCATTGGGTAAACCATAAAACTAAATTCAATAAATATAAAAGAATAAAAAATATACAAAGTATGGCCTTCAACCATAGTATAATGAAAATATAAATCAATAGCAGTGGAAAATTTTGGAAACTCACAAATATGTGGAAATTAAACCACCACAGTCTTAAATAACCAGAGTCAAAGTTGAAGTAAAAAGAAAAACAGAAGATATTCTGAGATAAATTAAAATGAAGACACAGCATATCAAAATTTGTGATGCAGTCAAAACAATGTTTAGAATGAAATGTATAGAAATAAATGCCTATAAAAAAGAAAGTTATTAAATCAATAACTTAACCATCTATCTTAAGACACTGAAAAAAGAAGAGCAAACTAAACCTAAAGCAAGTAGAGGAAGGAAATGACAAAGATTAAAGGGAATATTAATGAAATAGAGAACAAAAAATTCAAAGAAACCAAAAGATGGTTGTCTAAAAGACAAACAAAATTGGCAAACCTTTAGCTAGATCAAGGTAAAAAGAGAGGAGATTCAAATTATTATAGTCAGAAATGAAAGGAACATTACTACCAATCTTACAAAAATAAAAATTATTATAAAGGAATACTATAAACCACTGCACACCAACAAATTTGACAACACTTAGATGAAATGGATATATAGACGTTTTTCCAAAGAGGATATACAAATGGTCAATATGTATATGAAAAGATGCTCAACATCACTAATCATTGGAGAAATGCAAATGAAAACCAAAATAGGGGGCCAGCTCAGTGGCATAGTGGTTAAGTTTGCACGCTCCACTTTGGCAGCCCAGGGTTCACAGGTTCAGATCCCAGGCGTGGACCTACACACTGCTCATCAAGCCATGCTGTGGCAGCATCCCATATACAAAGTAGAGGAAGATTGGCACAGGTGTTAGATCAGGGCCAATCTTCCTCACAAAAAAATCCCCCACAATAGGATATCACCTCACATCCAGTAAGAGAAGCTAATATTTAAAAAACACCCAGAACATGACAAATGTTGATGAGGATGTGGAGAAAACATAATCTTTGCACACTGTTAGTGCGAATGTAAAATAGTGCAGCCACTATGGAAAACAGTTATGGCAATTCCTCCAAAAATTAAACATAGAATTACTGTACAATCCAGCAATTCCACTTCTTGGCATATACTCAAAGGAACTGAAAAAAGAAACTCAAAGAAATATTTGTACAGGCATGAAATAAATATTGAATGATTCCATTTACAGGAAGTACCTTGAGTAGTCAAATTTATAAGACAGAAAATACAATGGTGGTTGCCAAAGGCTGGGGGGAGGAGTAATGAGGAGTTATTATTTATGGGATGCAGAGTTTCAGTTTTGCGAGATGGAAAGAGTTCTGTGGATGGATGGTGGTGATGGTAGCACAAGAATGTGAATCTATAATGCCACTCAACTGTGCACTTTAAAATATTTAAGATGGTAAGTTTCATGTTATGTGTATTTTATCACCATTGAAGAAAACATATAAGTAAATCTTTATTACCTTGGATTTGGCAAAATGTTCCTAGATATGACACCAAAAGTACAAGCAACAACAAAAATAGATAAATTGGACCTCATCAAAATTTAAAAATTTGTGTTTCAAAGGACACCAAAAAGCAAGTAAAAGAATGACTAAAAGCAGATTGGGAGAAAATATTTGCAAATCATATATCTCAAAGTAATTTGTATCCAAAATATAGAAAGAACACATAATTCAATAATAAAAAGACAAAGCATAATTTAAAAATGGGCAAAATATCTGAGTAAATGTCTCTTCTGGAAATATATACTAATATCCGTAAGCATATGAAAAAGCTAAGTATTATATAATTCCATTCATACGATATGTCCAGAACAGAGAAATATACAGAGAAATTTAATTAGTGTTTGTCTAGGATTGGTGGGGAGGAGGGCTGACAGGTAGTGTGGGAGAAGAGCTAAAGGGTCTGGGTTTTCTTTTTGAGTTGATAAAAATGTCCTAAAATTGATTGTGGTGATGGGTGAACACATCTGTAAATAGATGAAAAATTGTTGAATTATATACTTTAATGAGTGACTCATATGGTATGTGAACTATATCTTAATATAGCTGTTTAAAAAGAGAATTGATTCTCAGAAACATTTTTCAAAATCAAGAAAATAAAACATTTT
This sequence comes from Equus asinus, assembly GCF_041296235.1. Lineage (NCBI taxonomy): Eukaryota > Metazoa > Chordata > Mammalia > Perissodactyla > Equidae > Equus > Equus asinus. The sequence goes on from NC_091803.1 coordinate 24,148,898, forward strand.
TCCACACTGGGTTTTGGAAAAAATACCTTATTATACTCTTTTCATCAGATACAAGTGACAATGTATTACTAATATTGTTACTTATAAATTATATTTTCATTCACACCTGTAAAGTAGAATTGATATTCAATAGTTCAAAGCTTACATTCATTGAGGAGTTCACTTGAGCAGTACTTTGATCATCTGTTGGGAACTGGTATATCTGTATGCCATGACTAACCAATTCATTCATTATCTTAAACTTAAATTTCTGTAAGTCACTTTTTGACAATGTATCTGCTTTGGCAATCAGTGGTATAATGTTCACCTATTAAGAAGAAAGCAAACAAAACCTCATCAGTGAATATTTTTTATTAATCCTAGAATTTTTACAGTAAAAACCACAATCTCTGACAACAAATTTTTGTAGCTAATCACTAGCTATCTTGCCTTCCCTATAACTTTTTTCCAAAATTCTCAGTACTTTTGAAGATTAATCTTTTATCAGAATTTAAGTCCTGAAGTCTTAACTTTCTTTCTTTTGGCAAACTTTCTTATACTTCCAACAAATCTGGAGTTAGTAAAATGTAAGTAGTAGGATGAAGTAGTCTATTTACTTCACTATCATTTTGATTTCTTATTAAACTGCGTGCTAAAAAGTCAGAAAAGACCTGTCATCAAAATTGTAGACCAGATTAATTTTGTCCTTCTACCATTATTTATTCATACCACCTTCTCCATAAATTTGTCTTAATCAATGCCCCATTTTCACAAATACTTGCTCTATCTAGATGTCTTTGCAGATAAATTTGCTTGTGTTTTCCAAAGAGCACCTAAAATGTATTTTTTGTTACCATACCCTAAAGGTTGAATGTGTGTGTATAGCATCTCGCTAACAAATATGTTCATTTGTAATTTATAAAAAGGAACTGTTACATATTTGAGGTTGAAATTTTATTCATAAACTTTTCTTCCTAGTTCTACAACGTGATCTTTCCTGTCTCCTGGCATTTTCACATTAATAATTAAACTTTGTATAAAATAACAATATGAAAAATTCTAAAATATGTTTTATTACTGTTAAAATAAGATTTTATTAAATCACAACTACATGATATCAAGTTCGGTTATATAGTAGGGATGCATAAAAGTCAGTTTTAGGTATATTGCTTTTGCTCTAGATTATTCAACTTTTTAAAAACAATCCTTATGCAAAGCTGTGGCTTCCATATTATAACATAGATGTTCAAAATTTTGTATAATTTTAAAATATTAAATAATAGCTTCCACAGTAAAAATCAGACTACTGCCAAAGTAGATTCAACACTATCATGAATGTCTTGGGTTTTATCGATGAGCAAGCTGGGAAAAGATATCCTCCAGTGATAGTAAATCATTATCACATAAGAAATGGAAACTTTCCATGACAATAATTCCTCAGGTGATCAGACTTGAGGAACAAAAGTCTGTTATTGCAGGGAGAGCTGAGCAAACTGGAAGAGAAGACAACAGATACACATGCTCCCTTGCCCCTTGAATGTAATGGTCCTTGAAAAAACTAGCAATTTATGTTTCTGGAAGTGGCTTGATGATTATGGCTGCCCATAAAGTTAAAAACAAAACTATGTGTCCTTGACTATTGAATATACTACTAATCAAGAAATTGAGGCAGCTAAATTTTAACTAGAAATCTAACTATTTCAACTCCTTGGTAAAATGTGAGATTAAGTACAAAGTTTGTTTTCAGTTTGAACAATACATAACAAATTCAGGCTTTATTTGATATACAGAATCCAATTTTGGAAATTTTCCTCTCTACTGCTGTATAAAGTAAAAGGCAACACGTTTTATCAGGGCTGAGTGCAGGAAAGGATCTCAGGACATAATTTCTTTCATGTGTATATTAATCCTCTGTTGAAAATATGTATATTGCATTCTGAATCTTCTCCGATAGAACCAGCAGCCAGGATCGTGCTTCATGTTTCACACCATCAGTGGTACCAGGTAAATCATAATGGGATTATTTTACAGTACTATAGAGTAAATTTAATTTCAAAAATATGAGCAAATGACCATGATCTAAAGTATCATTTAACCACCAAAAAACCCCTAAATTTTTATTTTAATTTTTTTACCTGCATCTCATTTTCCTAACTGATGCATTTTCTAATTAAGTTTCTCTGGAAAGCAAGCTAAAGCTGAAATGTATCAAATGCTGTTATGGACTAAATGTGTCTCCATGCCCCATGCATGTGTTGAAGTTCTAAGACCTAGTATCTCAGAATATGACTGTATTTGGAGATAGAATCTTTAAAGAGGTGATTAAGTTACAATAAGACCATTAGGATGAGTCTTAATCCAATCTGACTGGTGTCTGTATAAGAAGAGGAAGCTTGGAAACAAAGGAATATCAGATGTGTGCATAGTGGAAAGATCCTGTGAGGACACACTGAGAAGGTGACCATCTGCCACCCAAGAAGAGAGGTTTCAGAGAAAACAAAACTTGGTGACACCTTGATCTTGGACTACCAGCTCCCAGAGCTGTGAGAAACAAATTTCTGTTATTTAAACCACTAAGTCTGTAGTATTTTGTAATGGTATCCCTAGGAAGCTAATACAAATGCTTTAAGTATTAACAGAAAAATATATATCTACATGTAATACAAAATAACATGTTCTTGTACACAAATGCCTTCAAGATATAAATTATCTCAAAATAAATACAAAATCTTGATAGGTTGATGGATTTACCAAACATACCTTACTGTCAATATTCTTCAAGGTTAATAAATCAAGGGACTTCAGAGAATGTCCTGTAGGTGAAATGAAGTAAAGGCACACATGGATACGAGAATCATGGTAGTCAATGAAGGAACGTTTAATTTTCAATTCTTCTTGAAGATAGGCCTCAAATTGAGCATCTATGTAGTCAACTATTGGTTGGTAGCTGAAAAAAGTCATTATTTAAACATTTAGCTTAATAGATTAATGACATTGGAAGTCTGCATTTTCATCATTTAATAAATAGTTAATATGTGTACTTAGTATGTGAGTATACATATCAATAACTTAACAGTTAATATGTGAGTACATATATTACCAAAAGTATTTTAAAAATATATCACCTGTCCTTACAAAGATAGCAATTACAAATCAATACAAAGGCATATGCTTTACATTGTTTATAGAAATGGCAAAATGATCTATCAGTTCAATGCAATTCCAATCAGAAACCAAATTTTTTATGTGTATATATGTAGAAGTGCAAAGGACCAAGAATGCTCAAGACATACTGAAGAAAAACAGGGAGATATATTCTTCGTGGTCCTATTATAAAACTAAAATAATAGGGTGTGGTATCAGCACAAGGATAGATAGACTAAAGCACAAGACAATTTTTGGATGTGATAGAACTGTTCTATACCACAACTGAGACGGTGGATGTACAACTCTATGCATTCTTAAAAACCTACAGAAATATACACCACAAAAAGTGAGTCTTACTGTATGTAAAATTTAAAAAGAATGAAATTAGCATCATGGCAGTGAATATGTCCCTCCTTTGTCTTCCTTTTTAAAACTAAAAATTAGATCCATCCACAAATAAAAGTACCTCTGCGGGAGTTGTGGAACTGAGCACAATATGCCAGGGGACCAGGAATAGTCTTGCCCAACTGTGCCTCTAGTAATAGTCAGATAAACCTCTGCACAGGCTGTGGAACCAGCAGGAGCCAGCAAATCTGCCCCAACACCTCTTACATGCACTTGGGGAAAAACTGGAGAGTGCTGACTTGGGCATACACCCACAGAGGAGAGAAACTTGTAGAAGTTCAGCAATCCAGACAGGACATTCCAGCACACCATTGGAGCAAAAATAAAACCAAATTTGGATGCATTGGAGAGGGTAAGAGAAAGTTTGCTAAAGTCTAAAATATACCAAGGTGATACAGCACTGTGCTGAAATAACAAGTTGTGACATCTGCCTCAGGGAAAAAGGAGAGCCATGAATGAGTGTCTAGCTACCCCAGTTGTGCAGGATGCTGCTGGAAAGAAACATTTCTCTCCAGAATCACCCAGAATACTGATGCAGGAAATCCATGACTAGGGGGAGGAAGAAAGTTGGGAAAGAGGCAGATAATATAAAAGGGCATTAAAGGGACATGGTCCTTGCTGACTAGGCTCAGTACATCAGCAGGAAGTCTGACCAAGAACCTCTAGGAGAACCTCATCTGATGATCCGCTGCTGGGACCATAGCACTCCCAATGCCCTGAGTGCTAAACCCTCACCTCCTCCAACTCTGCAGCTGGTTGTGTGTGCACAGTACTCATTGTGGTTGCAAGAGCAAGATCTAGTAAATAGAGTGTGGTCAGAAAAATAAGACAAGGGTCTATGAGCAAGGAAGAAACCATTTTATGTAAAATTTGAGTTGTAGCACCACTTACTGGAAAAAAAGAGAAGTTTCCAGCAGCCAGTCAGAGGAGTTGAAGAACAGAGAAGACATAAAAGCTTAAAATTTTTCCACAAGAAGAAGCAAGAAGTGCATAGCTGGGGTATCCTTATGAGGTCAGAGAAATTCCCAGATATAACGGGACAAATGAACAATATATCCCACCTAAATGCAACTAAAAGATTTGAGGAGGCATCTGCTACATCAAATGTGAAATCAGCAATGCAAAACTCCTAAGAACATGAAGAATCAAGAAAACATGTCATCACTGAAATGTAACAATAATCCTCCAATAACTGAACTAAAGGCACAGAATTTTGCTGTCTATCTGATTAAGATTACAAAATAGCTATTTTAATGAAACTTAATGGGATATAAGAAAATACAAAAAGGCAATTCAACAAAATCAGGAAAACAATACATGTTCAAATGAGAAATTTAACAAGGAGATATAGGTCATAAAAAAGATCCAAACAGAAACTCTGGAGCTGAATAATTCAATTAATGAAATAGGAAAATGAAATAGAGAGCATCTACAGCACAGTAGACCAAATGGAGGGTAGAATCAGTGAGCTAGAGAATAGAACATTTTAAATAACCCACATAGAGGAGAACAAAGAAAAAAGAATGAAAAAGAGTGAAGAAAGTCTATATGATCTATGAGACTCCACAAAACATACAAATATCAGCATAATTGGAGTTCCAGAAGGAGAAGGGAGGTCAAAGGTGGCAGAGAATTTATTTAAAGAAATAATAGTTGAGAACTTCCCAAACCTGAGGAAAGACTTGGACATCCAAGTTCACAAGCCTAATAGATCACCATATATCTCAATGCAAAAGACCTTGAAGACACACTACAATGAGACTGTGAAAATCAAAGACAAAGAATGAATCCTAAAAGCAGCATGAGAAAAAAAAGACTATGACCTACAAAGGAACCCCATTGGCTATCAGTAGATTTCTCATCAGAAACTCCACAGGCCAGGAGAGAGTGTAATGACATACTCAAAGTGTTGAAAGACAATAATTGCCAGCCAAGAATACTCTATTTGGAAAAATTATTCTTCAGATATGAAAGAGAAATAAAGACTTTCCCAAGCAAACAAACGAAAAAACTGAGGAAGTTCATCAGCACTAGACCTTCCTTGCAAGAAAAACCAAAAGAAGTTCAGGCAGAAATGAAAAGACACTAATTAGAACATAAAAACATACAAAAATATAAAACTGGTAAAGGTAAATATACAGTCAGACAAAAAAATCTAATTCTGTGACATGTGTTAACCAGTTAAGTATAGTATAAAAGTTCAGGACAAAAGTACTAAAAATAACTATAGATACTATAGTTTGTTAACAAATACACAATAGAAAAAGAGGTAAATGTGACATCAAAGATATAAAAGAGGGGAGTAAAAGATTGGAGCTTTTGTGTGCCATGGAAGTGAAGTACCTATCAGCTATAATGGACTCTTTTATCCCATAAGATACTTTATGTAAGCCTCATGATAACCACAAAGCAAAAACCTAAAGTATACTTACAAAAGATAAAGAAAGGGGAATCAGAACATACCAGCCTGGAATAAAGTTGGAGACATGACATAAAGAAATACAGTGAGTTCCTTAAAGATAACTACGCAAAATCAGAAAAATGATATGTGAACAAAATAACAATTTGAACAAAGTAGAAATGATAAAGAAGAAGCAAACAGAAATCCTGGAGGTGGAAACTATAATAACCGAACTGAAAAATCACCTGAGGAACTCAACAGTTACTTGATGAAGCAGAAGAAAAATTAGCAAACTCAGAGGCAGGTCATTTGAAATTATCCAGCCAGAGGAGCAAAAAGAAAAAAGAATAAAAAATAGTGAAGAAAGAGCATCATGGTGGAATGAGCTTGCCCGGAACTCTCTCCCCTCCAACATACAACAAAAAGGAGTAACCATATTCCAACAGAAAATATCCTAATAGCACAGGAATCCTTGGAGACTCACAGCAGCCAAATTATGGAGGGTGGAGAGGCTGGAGCCCCCCTTGGAGGACCTGGAATGGGGTAAGAGAGAACTTTGCTCCCTACCCTAAAGACTGGGATCGCTGCCATGGGAGGCTCTGTGAGGGAAGGTGGGTGGAGGGGTTGTGCATCCGTGGGATCAACCAGGACTCTCTAGCGCCCTTGCAGCCTAGAGGGAAGCCCTCTGACAGGGCAAAAGCTTTCACATGGGGTGACCTCATCAAGCCAAGACCCCAAGAGACCAGATAGAGAGAGCTGATCAGGAAACCTGGACCTGCATGCAAAAGAAAATGCCCACCCACCAAGACCGAGGCTGTGCTGTGCCATCTTGGGTGAAGGCAGAGGGCTCAGAATATGCGTCTCTTGATCCCCATCTAGTGGCGATAGGCTGTAACTGCAAGTGAATAATATAACGGGTAAACCTGTAGTACCAGCATCAATCAGTTCATCAAAACTCCAGACCAGAGGGAAAACAATAAATACCCAGAATTATGTCCTGAGGACTCAGAAATAAGTAAACTAAATGACAATGAATTTAGAATAGCTATTGTCAAAAACTCAATGAGGTAAAAGAGAATATAGAGATACAATTCAACGAGTTCAGGAGCTACTTCACAAAAGAGATTGAAAGTATAAAGAAGAATCAATCAGAAATACTAGAGATGAAAGACACAATGGAAGAGATAAAACAAAATATGGATTCCCTGAATGTTCGTGTGGACACCATAGAGGACTGAATCAGCATAATCAAAGATAGACATGTTGAAATGCTCCAGACAGAGGAGAGAGAACTGAGACTAAAAAGAAATGAAGAAAGTCTCTGAGAAATATGCCACTCAATGAGGAAATGTGGCATAAGAATTATAGGTATCCAAGAAGGTGAAGAGAAGGAGAATGGAGCAGAAAGCGTGCTCAAAGAAATAATAGCAGAGAAGTTCCCAAATCTAGGGAATGAGAGAGAAATCTGTGTGGAGGAAGCTTTCAGATCTCCTAGATTAGTCAATGTAAAAAGACCTACTGCAAGGCATATAGTAGTAAAACTGGCAAAAATGAATGACAAAGAAAGAATAGTCAGGGCAGCAAGGCAGAAGAAAATAACCTACAAGGAACCCCTATCAGACATTCAGTAGATTCCTCTGGAGAAACCTTACAAGCAAAGAGAGAATGGAATGACATATTCAAAACTTTAAAAGATAAAAATCGGGGCTGGCCCTGTGGCCGAGTGGTTAAGTTCGCGTGCTCCATTGTGGCAGCCCAGGGTTTCACTGGTTCGGATCCTGGGCATGGACATGGCACCACTCATCAGGCCACACTGAGGCAGTGTCCCATGTGTCACAACTAGAAGGACCCACAACTAAAATATGCAGCTAGGTACTGGGGGGGTTTGGGGAGAAAAATCAGAAAGATGAAAAAAAAGATTAAAATCTTCAGCCAAGAATACTCTATCGAGCAAAACTATCATTCAGATATGAGGGAGAAATTAAATCTTTCCCAGACAAACAAAGACTAAGGGACTTCGTAGCCACAAGACTCTCCCTACGAGAAATCCTCGAGAAGACCCTCATACCTGAAAAAAGAAAGAAAGGGAGAAAGAGTTCACAAAACACAGAGAAAGGAGACAGATAGAATCAGAATAGGATAGCAAATATTCAAATATAGCATTAGGATAAAGGGAAGGAAAACGCCAAAAACAAAGACAATCTTGTCACTTTAACCACAAAATCACAACACAAGTTGGAATAAGATATGAAAATAATAACTTAGGAGGGGAGGAGGAAAGGGACTGAATCAGTTTAGATGAAAGAAATAAGAGGCCATCAGAAAATGGACTATGTTATGCATGAGATTCTGAATACACACTTCAGGACAGCCACTAAACTAAAAAGCAGAGCAGAGACACAAATAATAAACAAGGAAAAAACTAAGAAATACAGCACAAGAAACTGCAGAAATCAAAGGGTAGACCAAAACACACAGGACGAGAAACAAAGGAAATGCAAGAAAACTGGAAAGCGAATGACAGAATGACAGCATTAAGCCCTCATACATCAATAATCACCCTCAATGTAAACGGATTGAACTCTCCAATAAAAAGACACAGAGTGGCAAGATGGATTAAAGAAGAAGATCCGACAATTTGTTGCCACCAGGAAACATCTCAGCTCCAATGACAAATACAGGCTCCAAGTGAAGGGGTGGAAGATGATACTGCAAGATAATGGCAAACAAAAGAAAGCAGGTGTTGCAATACTTGTATCAGACAAAGTAAATTTCGAGATAAGGCAGGTAAAGAGAGACAGAGAGGGACAATATATAGTGATCAAAGGGACACTACATCAAGAAGAAATAATGCTTATAAATATCTATGCACCAAACACAGGAGCACCAAAGTTCATAAAGCAACTATTAACAAACCTAAAAGAAGGTATCAAAAATGGCACAATAATAGTAGGGGACCTCAACACCCCACTCACATCATTGGACACATCATCCAGACAGAAAATCAACAATGAACCAGTGGAATTAAATGAAAAGCTAAAACAGTTGGATTTAATAGACATATATAGAACACTTCATCCAAAAACAGCAGAATACACATTCTTCTCAAGTGCTCATGGAACATTCTCAAGGATAGACCATATGTTGGGAAACAAGGCAAGCCTCTATAAATTAAAAAAAAATTGAAATAATAACAAGCATCTTCTCTGATCATAATGCTATAAATGTAGAATGTAATTACAAGAAAAAAGCTAAGAAAGTGACAAAGACGTGGAGACTAAACAATATGCTATTGAACAAGCAATGGATCATTGAAGAAATTAAAGAAGAAATAAAAAAATATCTGGAGACAAATGAAAATGATAACGTGCCATACCAACTCATGTGGGATACAGCCAAAGCTGTATTAAGAGGGAAATTCATCGCAATACAGGCACAGCTTAACAAACAAGAAAAATCCCAAATAAACAATCTCAAATTACACCTAACTGAATTAGAAAAAGAAGAATAAACAAAGCCCAAAGTCAGCAGAAGGAGAGAAGTAATAAAAATCAGAGCAGAAATAAATGCTATTGAAACAAAAAAGGCAGTAGAAAGGCTCAATGAAACAACGAGCTCATTCTTTGAGAAGATAAACAAAATTGACAACCCCCTAGCCAGACTTACAAAGAAAAAAGAGAGAAAGCTCAAATAAACAAAATCAGAAATGAAAGAGGAGAAATAACAACAGACTCCACAGAAATACAATTGATTATAAGAATACTATGAAAAACTATATGCCAACAAAATACATAACCTAGAGGAAATGGATAAATTCTTAGACTCTTACAACCTCCCAAAGCTAAGTCAAGAAGAAGCAGACAATCTGAACAGACCAATCAAAAGGAAAGAGATTGAAACAGCAATCAAAAGCATCCCAAAGAATAAAACCTCAGGACCAGATGGCTTTCCTGGGGAATTCTACCAAACTTTAGAGAGGATTTAATATCTATACTTTTCAAGCTATTCCAAAAAGTTAGGGAGGATGGAACACTTCCTAACACATTCTATGAAGCCAACATCACTCTGATACCAAAGCCTGACAAGGACAGCACAAAGAAGGAGAACTACAGGCCCATATCACTAATGAACACAGATGCAAAAATTCTCAACAAAATATTGGGAACCCGAATCGAGCAATACATCAAAAGGATAATACATCATGATCAACTGGGATTCATACCAGGGACACAGGGATGGTTCAACATCCACAAATCAATCGATGTGATACACCACATAAACAAATTGAGGAATAAAAACCACATCATCATCTCAATAGATGCAGAGAAAGCATTTGACAAGATCCAACAGCCACTTATGATAAAAACTCTTAACAAAATGGGGATAGAAGGAAATTACCTCAACATAATAAAAGCCACCACTCTTATTCAACATAGTACTGGAGGCTTTGGCCAGAGCAATCAGGCAAGAGAAAGGAATAAAAGGAATCCAAATAGGGAGTGAGGAAGTGAAGCTCTCACTGTTTGCAGAGGACATGACCTTATATAGAGAAAACCCCAAAGAATCCATTGGAAAACTATTAGAAATAATTAACAACTACAGCAAAGTTGCAGGGTATAAAATCAGCTTACATAAATCAGTAGCATTTCTATACTCTAATAATGAACTAACAGAAAAAGAACTCAAGAACACAATACCATTCACAATCGCAACAAAAAGAATAAAATACCTTGGGATGGATTTAACTAAGGAAGTGAAAGACCTATACAATGAAAGCTACAAGACTTTCCTGAAAGAAATTGATAATGACATAAAAAGAGATAGAAAGACATTCCATGCACATGAATTGGAAGAATAAACATAGTTAGAATGTCCACACTACATAAAGCAATCTACAGATTCAACACAACCCCAATCAGAATCCCAATGACATTCTTTACAGAAATTGAACAAAGAATGCTAAAATTCATATGGGGCAACAAAAGACCCCGAATTGCTAAAGTAATCCTGAGAAAAAAGAACAAAGCTGAAGGCATCAAAATCCCTGACTTCAAAGCATACTACAAAGCTACAGTAATCAAAACAGCATGGTACTGGTACAAAAACGGGTTCACAGATCAATGGAACAGAACTGAAAGCCCAGAAATAAAACCACACATCTATGGACAGCTAATCTTTGACAAAGGATCTTAGAACATACAATGGAGATAAGAAAGTCTCTTCAACAAATGGTGCCGGGGAAACTGGAAAGCCACATGTAAAAGAATGAAAATTGACCATTCTTTTTCGCCATTCACAAAAATAAACTCAAAATGGATCAAAGACCTGAAGGTAAGACCTGAAACCATAAGGCTTCTAGAAGAAAATGTAGGCAGTACACTCTTTGACATCAGTATTAAAAGGATCTTTTCAGACACCATGTCTTCTCAGACAAGGGAAACAATAGAAAGAATAAACAAATGGGACTGCATCAGACTAAAGAGCTTCTTCAAGTCAAGGGAGAACAAGATTGAAACAAAAAAAGCCACCAATTGGGAAAAATATTTGCAAGTCATATATCTGACAAAGGGTTAACCTCCATAATATATAAAGAACTCACACAACTCAAGAACAAAAACTCAAACAACCCAATCAACAAATGGGCTGGAGACATGAACAGACATTTATCCAAAGAAGATATACAGATGGCCAATAGGCACATGAAAGGATGTTCATCATCACTGATCATCAGGGAAATGCAAATCAAAACTACACTAAGATATCACCTTACACCCATTATAATGGCAAAAGTAACCAAAACAAAAAGTAACAAATGTTGGAGAGGTTGTGGAGGAAAAGGAGCCCTCATACACTGCTGGTGGGAATGAAATTGGTGCAGCCACTATGGAAAACAGTATGGAGATTTCTCAAAAAATTAAAAATAGAAATACCATATGACCCAGCCATCCCACTACTGGGTATCTACCCAAAGAACTTGAAATCAGCAATTCCAAAAGTCCCATGCACCCCTATGTTCATTGCAGCATTATTTACAATAGCTAAGATTGGGAAGCAACCTAAGTGCCCATCAACTGATGATTGGATAAAGAAGATTTGGTATATATATACAATTGAATGCTACTCAGGCATAAAAAGGGATAAAATTGTCCCATTCACAACAACATGGATGAACCTTGCAGGTATTATGTTAAGTGAAATAAGCCAGATAGAGAAAGACAATCTCTGTATGACTCCACTCATACGTGGAAGCTAAACATGTAGACAAAGAAACAGATTAGTGGCTACCAGGGGAAAGGTGGGGTGGGGGTGGGCCCAAAAGGTGAAGCGGTGCACCTACAACATGACTGACAAACAATAATGTACAACTGAAATTTTGCAAGGTTAACTATCATAATCTCAGTAAGAAAATTTTTTTAAATAGTGAAGAAAGCTTTGGGGGATTATGGGACTCTATCAAGCTAAACAATATATTTATCAAGAGAATCCTAGAAGAAGAGAGTGGGAAATGGGCAGTAAGCTTATTTAAAGAAATAATGGCTGAAAATTTCCCATATCTGAGGAGGGAAGTGGACTAGCACATTCATAAAACTTGAAGGACCTCAAAATAAGATGAAGCCTAAGAAGTGTACACCAAGATATGGTATGTTCAAATTGTCCAAAATCAGCAGCGAAGAGTACATTTTGAAAGCCGTAACAGAAAAACAACTCATCACATATAAGGGAGCTCCAGTCCGACTATCAACTAACTTCTCAGCATAAAACTTGCAGGCCAGAAGGGAGTGGGATGATATATTCAAAGTTATGAAAGAAAAAATAATTATTTATATGTATTACATATTATAGAGTATATAATAATTACTAGTATATATTATATATAATTATTTTTAATAAAGTAATATATAATAATCAGTTAAACAGATTAAACTCTCCAATCAAAAGACATAAGGTGCCCAAATGGATAAAAAAACAAAATCCAACTACATGCTCTACAATAGACCCACTTTAGAATCCAGACACTCATAGGCTGGAAGTGAAAGGATGAAAAAAGCTATTCCTTGAAAATGGTAACAACAAGAATGTAGGGGTGACTCTACTTCTATCAGTTAAAATAGAAATTAAGTTAAAAGTTGTCAGAAGAGACAAAGAAGGCTATTTTATAAAGGTGAAAGGATCAACTCATCAGGAAGGTATAACAATTATAAATATATATGAAATCAACATTAGAGTACTTAAATATAAAAAGCAAACATTCACAGAACTAAAGAGAATAACACACAGTAACAGTAAGAGACTTCAATATCCCACTTTCAACAATTGATAGAATATCCAGACAGAAAATCAATAAGGAAAGAGCAAAACTGAGCAACACAACAGAACAAATGCACCTAATAGATATATACAGAACATTGGACCCAACAGCAGCAGAATACACGTTCTTCTCAAGAGCACACATAACATTCTCCAGGATGGATCATATGTGAGCCCACAAACAAGTCTTAACAAATTTAAGAAGACTGAAATTATACCAAGTATCATTTCTGACTGCAATAAAATGAAACTAGAAGTCAATAACAAAAGGAAAAATAGAAAATTCACAAATGTGGAGAGAGTTAAAAACAGGCTTACGAACAAACATTGGGTCAAAGAAACAATCAAAACAAATTACAAAATATCTTGACACAAGCAAAAAATAACAACATACCAAAACTTCTTGGAAGAGCAAAAGCAGTAGAGGGAATTTTACAGTGATAAACGCCTACATTTAAAAACAAGAAATATCTCAATTTAATATCCTAACTTTAAACCTCAAGGAACTAGAAAAAGAAGAGTAAACTAAACCGAAAGTTAGAGAAGGAAAGAAATAAAGATTAGAGCAAATATAAATGAAATAGTAGTAGAAAATAGCAGTAAAACTAAATTCTTTTCTGAAAAGATAAATAAAATTGGCAAACCTTTAGCTAGATGAAGAAAAAGATTACTCAAATAAATAAAATTATAAATGAAGGAGGAAAAATTAAAACTGATGCCACAAAAAATAAAAAGAACCACACAAGACTGATATAAACATTTATATGCCAACAAACTAGATAATCTACAAGAAAGAAAGAAATTCCTACAAACATACAATCTACCAAGACTGACTCACAAAAAAATAGAAAATCAGAGTACACTAATAATAAATAAGGTGATTGAATCAGCAATCAAAAATTTCCCAAGAAAGAAAAACCCAGGACCAGATGTCTTCAGTATTGAATTCTAACAAACATTTGGAAAGGAATTAACGCCAATACCTCTTAAACTCTTCCAAAAAATTTAAGAAACAGGAACTTTTGCAAAATCATTTTAAACAGTTAGAATTGCCCTGAAAACAGAGTGAGACAAAGATACCACACACAAACAAAAAATAAAACTACAGGCCAGTATCCCTGACGAACACACATGCAAATATCTTCAGCAAAATACTAGCAAATTGAATTCAACAGAACATCAAAAGGATCATACCCCATGATCAGTAGGATTTATCCCCGGAATGCAAGGATAATTCAACATAAGCAAATCAATTAATGTGGTACACAACATTAACAGACTAAAGAATAAAATCACAAGACCGTCTCCATAGTTGCAGGAAAAGTGTTTCACAAAATTCAACACCCCTTCATGACAAACAAACAAACAAACAAACAAACAAACTCTCAAAATTAGGTACAGAAGGAATTTATATCAACACAATAAAGGTCATACATGAAAAGCCCACAGCTAATATCTAAATTGTTGAATTTGTGGGCATTGAATTGTTTGTAGTACTCTTCTTCTTTTAATATTTGTAAGAGCAGTAATGATATCTCCTCTTTTATTCTTGATATTGGTGGTGTTTACTTCTCATTTCTTTTGCTTGCTCAGTCTGGCTAGAAGTTTTCAATTTTATTGATTTTTTTTGAAGAACAGGCTTTGGGTTTTATTGATTTTCTGACCTTTTTCTATTTTCATCAATTTCTGCTCTACTATAATCTTTCTTATATTTTCCTTTATTTAGGGTTAATTTGTTCCTATTTGTCTAGTTTTTTTTAAATGAAAACTTGCATTACTGACAGATTTTTTTTCTAACATGAGGATATCATGCTATAAGTTTCCCTCTCAACAACACTTTTTCAGCATCCTATAGTTTTTTTAAAATTGAGATAAGAATACTTAACATGAGGTCTATTCTCATAGCAAACTTTTAAGTGTGCAATAAAGTACTGTTAAATATAGTTACTATGTTGTATAGAAGATCTCTAGAATTTATTCATCTTGCATAATGGAAACTTTATACCCATTGAACAGAAACTCCTGATTTCTCCTTCCCTGCAACCAACCGGCAACTGACATTTTACTCTCTGCTTCCATGAGATTGACTACGGGTTGTGATCGAAAAATGAAAATGCCTGAGACCCATGAGGAGCATGTCATAACTTAAATAGAAAGGTGCTTTACAAAGGATTTTTGTTTCAGAATCATCTATTAACCTGTCCATAAATGTTTTAGGCATTTTTATATTATAATTGATATATGTTAAATAAATTTACTCTGCATTATTTTAAAAGTATTTCAATTGCTACAAAAATTCAATAACTGCATAAGATAAGGTCTAAGAGGAAACTTACTAAACTCATAATAGTGATTATTTAGCAAAAAGAAATGAAGCAAAGTGCTTAAGGTTGGCCCAGTGGGTTTTCATTTCATCTGGATTATTTAAATTTTTTACAGAAATATATTCATTTATGACTTGGATAATTGATAGAAAACAAGCAATACAACAAGTAAAAAAATGAGAAAAATCAATTTTAAAACATTTAAGAAACAACCCTATTATATAAAAGAGGACTAGTGGGTTGAACGGTGATCTCCAAAGGGATATGTCTGCATTCTAACCCCTGGAACTAGTAAGTATAATCTTATTTGAAACAAAACTTTGTAGATATAATTATGTTAAGAAACTCAACGTGAGTTCATCCTGGATTGTTTGAGTACACCTTAAATCCAACCATAAATGTTCTTAAAGGAACATGGAGGGCAAAGGAGAAGGTAGAGGTGGAGGCACAGATTGGAGGGATATAGCCAGAGTGAATGCCAACAGCTAATAGAAGTTGGATAAAGTGAAGAAGCATTCTTCCCTACAGCCTCTAGAGGGAGTTTGGCCCTACCAACACCTTGATTTTGGACTTCTAGCCTCCAGAACTGTGAGAGAATAAGTTTCTGTTGTTTTATGCCACCCAGTTTATGGTAATTTGTTATGGCAGACTCATGAAATTAATATAGGATGCACTAACTCTTGTGGATCTTATTCCACCATACAATGAAATGCTTACAATACATTAAGTATATTGACCATAGGCTTAATCTTACATTTAAAAATATACTTTCAGAAGTACTGACTATTGATACTATGGTAATATTTACTTTTTAAATATTAAGAACTATTTAAAGCAATGTATCATATGTCTTTGACACAGCCCCTTTTCTACTGTCTATTCTTTTCATGAGTTTCACATAAATCATTTTCATATTTAAGTTAGAAGTTGAGTATTTATTTAAAAGACTTCTTTAACCAGTGGCGAGCTGGTAAATGTTTAAAATATGGCTCTTTGGAAGGAAAAAAACAAACTCATTTGTAAAACTTGCTGATTTCTGTGGTGTGAATACTCCCACCTTGGCTGATTTCAAGCTACCCAAATGATGTCATTGAATGTAGAATTGAGAAGAGATGAGTACAATCTGCTCTCACAAGCTTGTACAAACCAGCTTTAGCACACCTCTGCATCTAACTAACATAAATCACACAAAACAGTCAACACATGAAAAATATTTTCACTCTGAAGCTAACTTTACCTCACTAGAAGAGTAACACAGAATAATGAATATGCATCCATTTCAAAAAGGAGTAAGACTCTAAAGCTATTGCTAAGTCACAATTTATTTCCCTCTTATACAAGAAGTTTAAATCTGATACAGGAACTTAAAAAGTCCTCATAATATCATATAAGAAATAAGAAAATAAGCTAAAACTAATAGAAACCACATCAACAAATTTTTGCTATAATTGGTTAATACAAAAATCTTGTAAGAAAATGAGACAACTGCATACAAAAATATCAATTTCATAATAAGAAAACATTACTTAATTAGGAAAGAATTAAAATCTAGGATTAAAGATTTCAATTGTCTTAGAAGAATATTACAATTTAGTCCATGGAGAAAGAAAATAAATTCTTTGAAATAAAAAAAAACCTTTTAATTTAAAATAAGAAAACACTAACCTGGCTTCTTTGTTTATTTGATCACCATATCCCACTGTATTCACAACAGTTAATTTCAACTGAACGTTGTTTTCCTGAAGTTTATATGTCTGAATTTTGAGTCCAACATTTGAGTAAAAATGTGAGGATTTTTTGTCTTTCAAATTAGTATTAAACAATGTGTCAATCAGTGTTGATTTTCCAATTCCAGTTTCCCCTGTAACAAACATAGATACATCATTTAGGGACATAAGATGGCTGAGAAGTAACACTCTGAGCCCCAAGAGTGGTTTAAAGTGTCCCAAATACTTCAAAGATTGGGATGTCCTTGAAGGTATACATGCTACTCCTGACTCCGTCAGTCATTAACATAATATAGAAAGAAAATAGACACAAAGGCACATCAGATTTTGAAGAGTGCTGAAAAATTTAAAGAAAAAAGTGTAAGTAATATGACTAGGAAGACAAAACCCCATACTAATATAAATACATGGTCTTGAATTAACAGCACCAGTGTTATGCTGTTTAAGATAAGTTGAAGTGAGCATTTGGGAAAATTAAGGAATAATTGAGATGAGGCATTTGGCACTTACCCACACAGAGAATATTAAAAGAGAATCCTTGTTGAATAGATTTGTTCACCAATTGATGAGGCAAACATTCAAAACCAAAATGATCGAGCATAGTTAAGGAACGAATATTATCTTCTTTTTGCTTAAAGAAAAAACCAAATAAAAAGATTTTAATGAGAATAGGAAATAATGTCATTTGAAAATATAATTATAATATAAATCAAAGAAATTAGAACTATCATTTGATTACCATATCTCAGACAAGGTGCAAATAAATTTGTGATAAAATAAGCCTTTGTCTAGACACATAGATTTTGCTATCGTTTTTATAAATAGTGAATCTATCTCCTGTCACACTCAGAGACTGTCTCTAAATTTAAAAATAGGAAATTTTTTAAAACTACAAGAAACTCTATTGTATTTCTCTAAAATAATAAATTATTCTTCCACAGAAAAAAAGGGAAAAAATGACATTCTTTCATTCTGTTTCAATGTGTTAATATGTTTAGGAAACCCAATATATGTTAATATATGCAAGGAAACCAAAGTTAATTTGAAATTTTTTAGAAAGTAACTAAAAACTTTGACTTCTAATTTGTCATATAACCTCTGAGAACTTGTGCTATATCACATTGTTAAAGGAATCCACTGATAACAACACCTAGAAATCCATGAATATTATACATAAAGTGACAAATTAGTTATTTTTAAAAGGTAGAAAAAATAATTCAAAGAAGGCTTAACAATCTGTGTTAATCTCACCCCTGGAAATCTCTCCCAAACAACTAGAAAAATTTACAAAAACTTTATGCAGAAGTGTTGATTGCAGCTCTCTATTTAACATCCAAGTGTATGGCTCTCTGAGATAGGAGAATATCCAAATAAATTATAACATATTCATTCATACTCTGGGGCATTCTTAAGTCATTAAAGATGTTTGTGGAAAATGCTTTAATAAATTGAAAATAGTAAGTAAAAAAGTAAGAAACAAAATTGTATATATATTTCTAGCTTATGGTGATATTAGAGTTACTTATAGTATTTTATCTTTCCTCACATTAACAATTAGAAATAACGTTTGAAGACACTGGAAGGGAAAGGAAAGCAGGCAGATACAGGAAGAAATTAAATTCTGGAAATAAGAGTAGCATAATAGGTGAAACCACATTTATTCACATATTTTCTTGAAGCTACTCCCCAGTAAGTGAGGTCCTTGGGAAGTAGAGCACCAGGAGAGAATCATAATCTTGGGCTGGGAAGTCTAAGGTCAGAGATTTGGGCTGCCATAATGCCAGAATATTGAGAAAGAAATCCTGGAAGAACAAGTCACAGAGGGGAAAGATTCAAATCTGCAAACTTTAGAACACTTGGCTGAGCCTAACTCTGCATGTGCAGGCATGATTACAAAGAGCTCAGCGGCAATTGAGAGAACAGTCTGTGTTCCGAAAGTGCTAGGCTAGTATTTCAGCAGTGGTCCTGGGAAGTCCTAATGAGAACAAGTTTAGAGTTCAAATTTCTCCCAAGTTAGACAAGTTTCATAAACACTTCAGACTTTTTATTTAAACTCTTAAAAGACCTTTCTGAAGGATTAAGGGCTATGCTCTAAGTTAAAGGGTTATTCCCAGGTCAAAGAGAATAACTAAAATAAACCCACCTTTAGTAAGCATAGTACCATGATTCAACAGAATCCAAATGATTTTCTAGTAATCTAATTGCCTGCTAAAACAAAATTCAACACTCCTTAGAGAAATATAATAAAGGAATCCAGACTTTCTACAATATACTATCCACAATGCTCAACGCATAATCAAAATTACTAGGTATGAAAAAGCAGAAAAAAATGTGTCCCGTAACCAAGGAAGAGCATAATCAATAGAAAGAGCACACAATGAGGATACTGGAGTTGGCAGACAAATACTACAAAATAACAATTATGAATATATTTAAGAATCTATTGAGAATGATGTATATAATAAATGAAGTGATGGATAATTTCAGAATAGGTAAGAAAATTCTAAAAACAAATGAACTCATAGAATGGAAAACATACAATATCTGAAGTAAAATAATTCTTTGAATGAGGCAGTTCCACTTCCAGCATCAGAAATTAAGCATCTAGAGGACCCAAACTTCTCACTCAACAACAACAGGAAACTGCACAAAATAAATACACAATGACCTGAAAAATCTGAGAGATACAAAAATCTGGGCAGATACTGAAGGGGAGCCAACACCTGGAAGAAGAGATGGTGTGATGAGTTTTCATCTTGACAAATTCTAGCCTGAGTAAAGGCCAAAGTCAGTGCCACACAGGACATCAAATATTCTAATGAAAATCCTCTAGCCTCTCTTGCATAAAGAACCAAAAGACAGCATGCGAGAGAACCACAGATATTGGAGAATGAGGATAAAATCCAAGAAAGGAGATAAGCAAAGAGAAGGGCCTCAAATTCTGTGTATGTACTCTATGCAAGTTTCTGGCTGAACCCTAAAGCAGAATATATGACAACAATTATAAATAGCTCAGTCATATAGCTCAATTATATGTAAAAGAACTTAAGTGAGATTTGAGCTTCCACACAAGACATATATTCAGTTTGATCTCATACAAGTTCATTGCCCAATAAAACAAAAACATCAACACTCTTTGGAAGAACATTACAGAATCCTAAAACCACAGTGTAATATTCATATATCCAGGATACATTCTAAAATACATTCTAAAATGTCCTGAGCCTGAGGATTCAATGGAAATTAACACGAAAATGACCTAGGTATGAGAATTGCTGAGAGGTGTTTCAAAGCAACTATTATAAATGTGCTTAAGGACATAAAGGAAAGTATCCATGCAATTAATAAAGAGACAAAAATCTCAGCACAGAAATAAAAACTATAAATTAAGATAAAAGTAGAATTCAAAGAATTAGAAAGTAAAATACATATTTGAGAAAATTAAGCCAAAATTAGCTGTTTTGAAAGATTGATAAAACTGATAAACACCTAGCTAGACTAATTAAAAAAAACATAAAACACAAATTGCCCCTATCAGACATGAAAGAGGGAATAGCACGACAGATGACACCGATATTAAAATAATAGTCAAGCTCACAGAAGCAGAGAATAGGATTTTGATTGCCAGGGGCTAGATGGTGGGGGAAATGGAGTGATGTTGGTCAAGGGTACAACATCTCATTTAAGCAAAATAAGATCTAATGTACAGCATGGTGAATATAGTTAATAATACTGCATTGAATGCTTTAAATTTTCTAAGAGTGTACATCTTAAATGTTCTTACAACATACACAGAAAATGTATGTGAGGTGATCGATCTGTTGATTAGCTTTATTATGCTAATTATTTCACAATGCATACATATATCAAAATATATTTGTACAACTTAAGTATACATAACTTTTATTTGTCAATTATGCCTCAATAAAGCCAAATAAATAGTAATTAATAATAATAATAGAATACTATAAGGACCTTTTTGCCAACAAATTTGAAACATTTTGCCAACAAATTTAAAAACAGATAAATTATTTAGGAAAAACCAAATTATAAAAATGACACAATGGGAAATAGAAAATCTGTATTGCCACACACCTGTTAAAGAAAAATTGTAATCAAAAACCTTCTCACAAAGAAATCTCCAGGCCCACCCACCTGATTTCACTGTTGAATTCTGTCAAGGATTTAATGAAAAATTCACACAAACTTCACAAAATAGAAGAGGAAGACATTTTTTCCAACTCATGTTATAAGAGTAGAAACAATATCAATATAAACATCTGAGAAAGACATTGTAAAACAAGAAAACTTTACATCAATATCTTCCATGAGCATAACTAAAAATCTTTTTAAAATATTACCAAATAGAATCTACTAATGTACAAAAATCATAATAGATCCTGAACAATAGGCATTTATTCTAAAAATGCAAGGTTGGTTCAACACTCAAAAATCAATAGATGCATTTCACCATATTAATAGAATTTTTTTAACCCCATATGACTGACTCAAGAGATGAAAAAAATTACTTTTGAGACATTCAATAACCATTTATAACTTTTTAAAACCTATCGGTCAGCTAAGAATTAAAGAGGACTTCCTCAACCTGATAAATAAAATATTGCCAAGGGAACTTAAATCCAACATTGTAATTAATGGTAAACATCTGAATATTCCCCCCCAAGATTGAAAACAAGGCAGAGATGTCAGCTTTTGCCACTTCCACACAGCATTGTACCAGAGGCCCTAGAAGAACCCTAGAGGAGGCCCCAGTGTCACCTGAGATTGAAGTGCAGAAGGACCTGTGGCAGGCAGCCCCAATGTGCTCACATGAGGCTCCCACGCTGAGTCCCACTTGGCCTTTGCATTCTCCACTTTACCACAAGCCCCTTCCTGTGCATGTTCCATGGCCCTGAATGCCCTCCTTCATCAATGCCTAACCATCTCAAAATTCTTGACCATTATGTCTTGAAATATTTCTCCTTCTTTGTTCTCTCTTCTTTCTCTGGGATTCTGATAATGCTTCTCTAAGCATTTTTTATTTCCGTATAGCTCTTGGATATTTTGTTCTATCTTTTTTTCTCACTCTTTTTCTCTCTGATGTTTCCAATTTTCTAATTCTATAGATTTATCTTAGAGTTTACTGGAGCTTTCTTGACATAGTTGAATCTACTGATGAGCCCATCAAAAGCATTCTATATTTCTCTCATTATATTTCATTTCTAATATTTTCATTTGATTTTCTTATAGTTTTCATCTCTCTGCTGAAGTTACTCACCTGATCACTCACATTGCACACATTTTCTATTAGAGCTTTCAATATGCTAATCATAGTTATTTTAAATTCTCTGTCAGATAATTGCAACATCCATGTCATATTTAAGTCTGGTAATGACAATTGCTTCATCGCTCAAAATTTCTTTTCTTCCTCTCTTTAAGTCTTTATGTCTTTTTGTTTAAGTCTTGTAACTTTGGGGCTGAAAACTGGATATCTTGTGTAAGACCATAGAGACTGAGATAAATAGATTTTATGCTTGAAATTTAACACATTTTCCCTCTTGTTAGGTCTTTGGTACAGAGATTTATATTTGATTGAGTTGGGCTGGGTCGAGATTTGAAATTGCTATAAAGCATACCACATGCTTAAAATGCCTCTAGTAATACCTTGTGCTTATAGTGGGGATTGGCTTGCCAGAGAATGTTTTTCTCATGAGTGCGCCACCCTCAATCTTAAATATTCCCTTTTTTTGCTGTGCCTCAGAAAGAGTATGCTTCTTGCAAATTGTTGTTATTTGACAGTAGTTACCCTGGTGATGGGGGCTGTAGGGGTGGGTGAGAATCCTTTTTTAATCTGTCAATCTTAGGCAAGCACTCTCCCTATGGGTCCAGGGATTTGGCCTCTATTGCCCTCTTCTGATATAGTTCTGAATTCATCATGGATTTCTGTACCTCTTCTAGATGTTGAGGCTGTTTTTGTGTTAGTGTTCGAAGGGCAAGAGTCTGTTGCCCATTCCCCCAACAGATTCACGCTTTTCTATAGAGGAGAAAGGAGAAAATGTCAGGTCTGAGTGGAGTTTCTTGCCCCTCCTTCACTGCTGCTGTGCCTTCTCCCAGTACTGTAGCATGAGAGAGATTTTTTCAGAGCTCTACCAATCTTTCACTGAATGTCTATTCGCATTGGAGAAGAAAAAGTCTGCAAGGTACAGATTTATTCTGGCCCCCAGAGGTTTTTACCATTTGACAAGGCACACTGTAGCAATTGGACACTTGCCTTAGATGAACTCTTCTTATTGGTGTTTATGTCTTGCCTAGGCTAGTCAATATTTACACCTTGTATTTCCCTCCAGGCCCCTGTCTCTCTCTGGATTCTGGGACAGTTGGTTGACCTGTTACCTCAGCTCTAGAATGAGTTCAAGAAAAGTTTTGATCTTGCTGTTAGTCCATGACTGTATCATTGTATGTTGCAGTGATGCTTTTTTCCAGCTCTCTACATCTCTGAGCAGAAATTGGAAGAGGATATACTTGATTTTTGTATACTGACTTGGTATCTTGTAATCTGGATACATTATTCTCTTAGTAGTTCTGGGAGATGCTCAGTAGATTCTTGCATAGTTTCTACCTTTTTATAATATAGAATTAAATATTTTGAATATTTATGCCTTTTTTTCACCTCACAGGATCATGAGGGAAATCTGCAGGGCTTGACCACTGGAGATCAGATTGAGATGAAGAAGGCGGTGGGGCAAACAGCAACTGGCACTCAGATCTTGGAAGACTGCATTCCTCCTCACAGCAGTGCCTGAGTAGATATCCCAACCAGTGGCTCTGTCTATCTGCTGAGCTGAGCAGTTGTCCTCATCTGGCATAGGAGCTGGATGGGCAGTTCTACCTGATTTAAGTCCACAGTCAATCAGCCATACAAGCAGAAGAGTATGTTCTACAGCCTCACCCTGCACAGAAGCAAATTTGAAGCCCCGTCTACAGCCAAATATAGCCTACAGTTCCACCCAACCAGGAAGCCTAGCCAGAGCACCCAGTAATGGCATAGGCCATCCCACTGCCCTGCTTACAGTGGCACCCAAGTAGAGGGCCCAGCAAACAGCTCTACCCATCTGCAGACCAAGGTAGTGGCCTCATCTTTCCATGGAGCTGAGTGGACTTTTCTGCTTCATTTGAGTCTCCATACATTGAGCCATAACAACCATGGAGTTAGTTGTACAGTTCACCCAGGAATGGAATCAAATTCACAGACCTGCCCAACTGCTGAGTATAGCTACTAGTCTTGCCTGACTAGAAAACCCAGGAAACCACAGATCTCATTCTACAGCCGTGCTTGCTCAGGGAACCAATAAAGCAGTTATATCCAACTGTTCTCAGACAGCAACACCGCCCTGACTTCAGAGCATGGGCAGTGGCTACCCAAAGAGAGACTTCAATAGCAAGCCCACCTACTCAAGGGCATTACCAACTGAAAAATGCAGAACTGCAAGCTGAGCTCACTGCTAAAAGACTCCCTGCCAAAACAAATCTGTAAAGTCTTAAAGAGGAGACCACTTACTCAAATGCACAGATACCAATGAAAGGAATCAAAGATCACAAAGAATCAAACAAATATGATACCACTAAAGGAAATTTTAAAAGCCCCAATAGCTGACCTTACATAAATGGAGATCTATAAATCTCAAGAATATTTTCAAGAGAGATGTCATCATCACAGTAGTGTAAGAGGATCTTTTTGTCTCTTTCCTTCAATCTATAGTGAATAAAACATCCATAACCCAACAAAGGATACATAGCACAACACACTAAGATGCTGGAAAAATCTACACATTGGTACACATGAAGGTGGATGAATTGGAACACACAGAGGAAGCTAAACAGAGGAACAGCAGATGCAGAGCCTGGGATTCTGGACCCTTGCCATGGAGGCTGAGCCAGCCACCCCTAGCCCCAGAGAACTTGGTGTGGAGCAGCAGAGGCATGTGGTCAACTCCAGTCAGCAAGCCAAGGCAGCACCTGTGACCAAGGGAAATGGAAAAGCAGTGGAGGTGGAGCCCCATGATCCTAGGCTCTCTGGTCTTAGCTCAGAGACCTGCATGCAGAACTCTGACATCCCAACTGCAAGGGCACCTATGATGACAAGGTAACAAGCAACAGCTGAGACGTTGCCCCACATACCAGGATCCCTCCCCAATCCCACTCTCCCCTCCATGGCAGTGGAGATTCCCACCCAGGTGATCCCAAATGCTGAGGCACCAGCCATCCCTGTGGCCCCAGTCACAAAGCAAATGACTGCAGTGGCATCAGCAACAGCAAGGCATCAGCGACCCCCAGAATCACAGGCAGCAATGAAAAGAGTACTGGTGACACCCCAAATAGAAGTGGAAGAGGATGGAACATGAAGATCCTCAAATATAGCAGCTCAGGTAAGAGACACCAAAAACTAGTGCTATAGGGCCACCTACTGAAAAACAAAATAAAAGCTTCTAATCTCCAAGCAATTGAAAAGTTTGACTCAAAACAAAGCTATACTTAAATAAAAAACATATTTGCTACAACAAATGCACTTGCAGAGGAATAACTCAGCAAGTACCCCAAAAATTCACACTACCATGGCAATGCATAAAGAAAACAATTCTCCAGAAACAAAACATAAAGTTTTGGAAGACTGTGATCTAACTGATAAAGAATTCAAAATAACTGTCATAAAAAAACTCAACAAGCTATAAGAAAACCCTGAAAGGCAGTTCAATGAGCTCAAGAATAAAATCAATGAACAGAAGGAATACTTTACCAAAGAGATTGAAACTCTAAAAAAGAACCAAACAGAAATTTTGGAGCTAAAGAACTCAATAAATGAGATAAAGAATGCATTAGACAGCACTGGAAATAGAGCAGATCACATAAAAGAGAGAATTAACAAGTTCAGAAATAGAAACCTAGAAGTAATGCAGGTAGAAGAGGAGAAAGAGCTAAGATTTTAAAAAACGTATAAATTCTACAAGAATTATAGAATCCTCTGTTAGGAAGGGCAACATAAAGGTAATTGGTATCCAAGAAAAAGAAGAGAGAGAAAGGAGTGGAGAGCTTATTTAAAGAAATAATATTTGAGAACTTCCCAAACCTGGAAAGGAACACGGATATACAAACCCATGAAGCTAATAGAATACCCACTTATCACAATGCAAAAAGACTTTCTCCAAAACACATGATAATAAAACTGTCAAAAATCAGTGACAAAGAAGGAATAGTAGAAGCAGCCAGGGAGAAAAATAAAATAACCTACAAAGGAATCCCCATTAGGCTATGAGCAGATTTCTCAGCAGAAACCATACCAACCAGGAAACAGTGGAGAGATATATTCAAAATATTAAAAGATAAAAACTGTCAGCTATAAGCACTCTTTCCAACAAAGTTATATTTCAGATATGAAGGAGAAATGAAGGCTTTTCCAAACAAACAAAAGCTGAGGAAGTTCACCTCCGTGAGATGTGCCTTACCAGAAATGTTTAAAGGAGCCCTTCTACCTAAAATGAAAAGGCAAAGGCGTACAAAGCTTTGAGCAAGGTGATAAATACATAGACAGAATCAGAAAATTGCAAATCTATATCAGAATAGAATAGTATACACTTAATTATACACAAAAGTTAAAGGAGAAAAAGCATTAATAATAATTATAACCACTTCAATGGTGTAGCAAACTTACAACACAAAAAGGGATATAATTTATGTTTATAATTTATGACAATAAAAGCATAAAAGATAAAGAGGAAAAGGACAGAACTTGCATAGGGAAAAGAAGATAAGAGTCTATCAGCAGAAAAAAAGACTATCTTATCTATGAGACCTTACATACAAACCACATGGTAACCACAAAACAAAAACTCAGAACAGAGTCACAAAACATGAAAAAAGAGGAAACTGAGAAGCACATCACAGAAAACCATCAAACTGATATTGTAGACAAAAAAAAAAAAAAAAGCAAAGAGGCAGGCCCAGTGGCACAGCGGTTAAGTTCACACGTTCTGCTTCTTGGCAACCCAGGGTTCACTGGTTTGGATCCTGGGTGTGGACATGGCACTGCTTGGCAAGCCATACTGTGGGAGGCATCCCACATATAAAGTAGAGGAAGATGGGCATGGGTGTGAGCTCAGGGTCAGGCTTCCTCAGCAAAAAGAGGAGGACCGGCAGTAGTTAGCCCAGGGCTAATCTTCCTAAAACAAAACAACAACAACAAAAAGACAAGCAAAAAGAAACAATGAAACTAGAGAACAGAAAACTAAAGATATTAAGTTCTCATATATCAATAGTCGCCTTCAATGTAAATGGATTTAATTCCGTTTACAATGGAGTTTTAATCAATTCCAATCAAAAGACACAGAGTGGCTGAATGAATTTAAAAACAAAGCCCAAAAATATGCTGTCTCCAGGAGATCCATCTCAGCTCTAAAGACAAACATAGGCTCAAACTGAAGGGATGGAAGATGATACTCTAAGCAAATAGCAACCAATAGAAATTGAGTGTAGCCATACTTATATCAGACAAAATAGACTTCAAGCCAAAAACATAATAAAAGACAAAGATGGACATTATATAATGATAAAAGTCACAATCTCTTGAGAAGACACAACACTTATTAATATATATGCACCCAACATAGGAGTATCAAAGTATATAAAGCAATTATTAACAGACAAAAAGGAAGAAATTGACAGCAACAGTAGTAGGAGGTTTTAATACGCCACTTTCATCAAAGGATAGATCATCAACACAAAGTCAACAAGGAAACATTGGCTTTAAATGAAACATTAGGTCAAATATATTCAACAGATATATAGAGAACATTCCATCCAAAAGCAACAGAATACACATTCTTCTCAAGTGAACATAGGAAATTCTCAAAGATAGATCACATGCTGGGAAACAAAACAAGTCTCAATAGTTTAAGAAGACTGAAATCATATCAAGTAACATTTCCAACCACAATGGTATGAAACTAGAAATATACTACAAGAAAACCTCTGGAGACTAAACAACATGCTACAGAACAACTATTGGATCAACGAAGAAATCAAAAACTACCTGGAGACAAATGAAAAAGAAAACAGAACATACCAAAATCTATGAGATGCAACAAAAGCATTATGAAAAGGAAATTTATAGCAACATAGTCCTACTTCAAGAATCAAGAATAGGGGAAGGAGGAAGGGGAGAGGGCAAAATGGGTGATTAGGCTCAGATGTGAGGGGATGGACTATAATTAGTTTTTGCTTGGTGAACATGATGTAATCTACACAGAATTCAAAATATATTATGATGTACATCTGAAAATAAATTTTTTTAAAAAAACCATCAAGAAAAATCTCAAATAAACCATCTAACATTACACCTAAAGGAACTAGAAAAAGAGAAACAAATGAAGCTCAAAGTCAGTAGAAGAATGGAAACAAAAATCTGAGAGAAATAAATGAAATAGAGACTAAAACATCAATAGAAAGTATCAATAAAACTAAGAGCTCATTCTTTGAAAAAATGAACAAAGTTGTCAAAACTTTAGCTAGAATCACCAAGAAGAAAAGAGAGAAGCCTCAAATAAATAAAATCAGAAATAAAAGAAGAGAAATTACAATGGATATAACAGAAATACTATGGGAACACTATGAAAAGCTATACACCAACAAATTTGATTACCTAGAAGAAATGGATAAATTCCAAGAATCTACAACCTTTCCAAACTGAACCAAGAAGAAATAGAGAATCTGAGTAGATTGGTCACTCTTCAAGAGATTAAAACCATAATCAAAACCTTTCAGAAAACAAAAGTCCAGAAACACATGGCTTCTCTGGTGAATTCTACCAAACATTCAAAGACTATCTAATACCTATCTTTCTGAAACACTTCTGAAAAATTGAAAAAGAAGAGGCACTTCCTAACTCATTTTATGAGGCCAACATTATCCTGATACCAAAATCAGACAAGGATGAGACAAAAGAAGGAAGTTACAGGCCAACATCACTGATGAATGTAGATGCAAAAATCCTTAACAAAATGTTAGCAAATTGAATACAACAATACTTTAAAAGGATCATATACCATGATCAAGTGTGATTTATTCCAGGGATGCAAATATGGTTCAACATCCACACATCAATCAATGTGACACACATTAACAAAATGAAGAATAAAAATCACCTGATCATCTCATGAAATGCAGAAAAAACATTTGAAAGATTCAGCATCCATTTATGATAAAAAAAAAAACTCTCAATAAAATGGATATAGAAAGAAAATACTTAAACATAATTAAGGCCATATATGACAAACGCACAGCTAACATCAAACTCAATGGTGAAAAGCTGAAAGCTATCCCTCTAAGAATAGGAATAAAATGAGGATACCCACTCTTGCCACTCTTATTCAACATTGTACTGGAAGTCCTAGCCAGAGCAATTAGGTAAGAAAAAAGAAGTAAAAGGTGTCCAAATTGAAAAGGAAGAAGTAAAACTGTCACTATTTGTGGATGACATGACTGTATATATAGAAAACCCTAAAGAACCCACCCACAACTATTAGAAATAATTAAAAGTACAGTAGAGTTGCAGGGTACAAAATCAATGTACAAAAATCAGTTGCATTTCTATACGCTAATAATGAACTAGCAGAAAAAGAAAGCAATAATACAATCCTATTTATAATCACAACAAAAAAGAATAAAAGATCTAGGAATAAACTTAAACAAGGAGGTGAAAGACCTGTACACTGAAAACCATAAGACATTGTTGAAAGAAATAAAGAACAGACTTGAAGAGACAGAAAGATATTTTCTGCTCTTTGATTAGAATTAAAATATTTGGAATGTGAATATATCCTAAAGGAATCTATCGATTCATTGCAATCCCTATCAAAGTCCCAATGACATTCTTGACAAAAATAAAACACAGAATCCTAAAACCTGTATGGAACAACAAAAGACCCCAAATAGCCAAACAATCCTGAGAAAAAAGAACAAAGCTGGAGATATCACAGTCCCTGGATTCAAAATATAGTACAAAGCTACAGTAACCAAAACAGCATGCTACTGGCACAAAAATGGACACATAGGTCAATGGAACAGAATCAAGAACCTAGAAATAAACCCACACAATGATGGACAGCTAATTTTTGACAACGTAGCCAAGAACACACAATGGAGAAAGGAAAGTTTCTTCAATAAATGGTGTTGGGAAAACTGGATAGCCACATGTAGGAGAATAAAAGTAGACCACTACCTTACACAAGACATAAAAATTAACTCAAAATGGATTAAAGACTTGAACATAAAACCTGCAACCATAAAACTCCCAGAAGAAAACATAAGCAGTATGCTGTTTGACATCAGTCTTAGCAGTAACTTTTGGAATATGTCTCCTCAGGCAAGGGAAACAAAACAAAAAATAAACAAATGGAACTACATCAAACTAAAAAAGCTTCTGTATGGCAAAGGAAACCTTCAAAAAAATAAAAAGGCAGCCTACTGAATGGAAAAAACACCTTCAAATTATATATTGGATAAGGGTTTACTATGCAAAATATATAAAGAACTCCAACAACTCAACAGCAAAAAAGAAACAATCTGATTAAAAAGTGGGCCAAGGATGTGAATAGACATTTTTCCAAAGAAGATATACAGATGGCCAACAGGCATATGAAAACATATTCAAAATCACTAATTATTAGGGAAATTCAAATTGAAACAACAATGAGATATTACCTCACACCTGTCAGAATGGCTATCATTAAAAAGACAAGAAATAACAAGTGTTGGAAAGGATGTGAAGAAAAGAGAACCATTGTACACTGTTGGTGGGAATATAAATTGGTACAGCCACTATAAAAAATGGTATAGAGATTCCTCAAAAATTTAAGAACTACTGTATGATGCAGCTTTTCCACTTCTGGGTATTTGTCCAAAGGGCACGAAAACACTAATTCAAAAAGATATATGCTCCCCTATGTTTACTGCAGCATTATTCACAATAGTCAAGACTTGGAAACAACCTAAGAGCCCATCAGATGAATTGATGAATAAGATGTGGTATATATACACAATGGAATTCTAAGCCATAAAAAAGATGAAATCTTGCCATTTGTGACAACACGGATGGACTTTGAGGGTATTATGCTAAGTGGAATAAGTCAGATTGAGAAAGAAAAATTCCAGATGATTCCACTCATTTGTGGAAGATAAACAAACACATAGATACAGAGAACAATTGGTGGTTACTAGAGGGGAAGAGGGGGTGGGAGGAGGGCAAAAGGGGTCAAGGGGCACATTTGTACAGTGACAGGTCACAATCTGACTCTTGGTGGGGAACATGACGTAGTCTATACAGAAGATGAAATATAATGATGTACACCTGAAGTTTATATGGTGTTATAAATCAATGTAACCTCAATCAAGAGAAGAAATGGGGTTCTATAAGCTATCTGACAAAAACTCAGAATAATCCTCTTAAAGGAGTTCAAAGAACTACAAGAACATACAGGTAGACAACCCAAAAATTAGGAAAACAATGCATGAACAAAATGAGAAGTTCAATAAAGAAATAAAAATCATTAAAAAATAGAAATCCTAGAGCTGGTTAATACAATGACTATATTGAAAAATTCAATAGAGAGCTATGACAGAAGACTTAACCAATCAGAAGAAAGACTCAATGAACTAGAAATAAATCATTTGGAATTATTCAGTCAGAGGAACAAAAAGAAAAAAGTATAAAAAAGATTAAAGAAAGAGAGGAGATCCAAGATGGTGCCATGAGTAGTCCTCTTTGTCTCTCCCCCTTCGAGTCTACAATTATTTGGACACTTATCGCTTAACAAAGGATATCCAGACAGCATCTCAGGACGTCTGAGAGACCCACGCGACTATACATCGGAAGGCGGATGGACTTTCCTCCGGGAGGATGTGGAAATAGGTGAAAACTCTCCGACCCCGACCGAACAGCCTAGTACTCGCAAGCGGCTTTCTTCCAATGGACGCCCCCAGAAGATCAACACACATCTAGGGCAGGAGCAAGCACACAACAGAGGAGCGACAGTGGAAACAGGTGACCAGAACCCTACCTAAACCCCCCGCAATTACTCCTAAACGCAGAGGGAAACTTTGGAGTTGCACACCTGGGCCCGCAGGGAGATCCCGCCTGGTGTTCGTGGCGCCCGGAGGGTCCCAGAGAGAGTCACTGAGGGTACGGAGGTCCCCCGGCTGCCACTGCCTGTGTGGTGGGGCTAGGGATTGCCGGAGATCTCCGAGCGGACTGGGGCTTGGTGAAGCTCCAGAGGCCGACTCCATGCCCCGGAGGGGAAGCTCCAGAGTTCCGCCCGGGCAGCAGACAGGGCTCTCTGTCTGCCATTAGCGGAGGGGCCATGCCCAGCATTCAACTCCGGGAAAGTCCCGGAGAGAATCCCAGAGGGAGAAGTGACCTCCAGCTGCCATTGCCCACTCCGTGGGGCTAGGGATTGCTGGAGATCTTGGAGAGGACTGGGGCTGGGTGAAGCTCCAGAGGCCGGCTCCGCGGCCCGGAGGGGAAGCTCCAGAGTTCTGCCCGGGCAGCAGACAAAACTCTCTGTCTGCTATTAGCGGAGGGGCCACGCCCAGCATCCACAATACTGGGAGGGTCCCGGAGAGGAGAATATCAGGCAGGGCAGCAGCTGACCAGCTACCACTGAAATCAGGATCTCCGGCTATCCCCCAAGACAGGGCAAAGGGCTCCCCGAGTTCCTGGGGAACAGGACTGGGGCTGGGGGGAGTTCCAGCGACCCAGCTCCGTAGCCTAGGGGGAAACCCTACAGGCTCACAGCAGCCCCAGGGAAAGCCTCTGCACAGCACTACTAGAAAGCACCCATCCAGCAGCCACAAGGCTGGAAGACCCCGGGACAAAAGTAGCATAGCTAGGTGAACTAACCACAGACTGTAGAAGATGCCAATAGCTCTCCTGCGACCCATAGTGGACAAGTGAGATTTTGTGGGTGCCGACAGCGACGGAGCGACAAATATAAGTGATCC
Source organism: Equus asinus (assembly GCF_041296235.1). Lineage (NCBI taxonomy): Eukaryota > Metazoa > Chordata > Mammalia > Perissodactyla > Equidae > Equus > Equus asinus. The sequence continues at coordinate 24,182,236 of NC_091803.1, forward strand.
CACCCCTGGCCGCTGGAAAAGCCCATAACACCGCTGCAGACCCCAAGGAGGGAGCACGTCTAGGTGGGCTACAACAGTAGGCACCAGCAGCCTGAAGCCCCCCTGTGACGGCCCCCACAGCAGAGGAGGGAATCCAAAGGACCACTGTGACTGCGAGGAGGGGCCCAGGCCCAGCTAGCAACTGCGGACAGGGTTCCTGGTTGGTGCAGTATAAACAGCTGCTCCCCCACCGCAGCAGCTGAAACAAGTGAAAGGAGCAACTAAACTCTATCTCTATGCGGAGGCACAAATCAACAACATCAAGCAATATGAAAAAATACATTAAATCTCAAGAACAGAAAGAAAATAACAAATACACAGAAAACAATCCCAAAGAAAATGAGATATATAACCTAAATGATGATGACTTCAAAACAGCCATCATTAAAATACTCAATGAGTTAAGAGAGAATTCTGACCGACAACTCAACGAGTTCAGGAGCTATGTCACAAAAGAGTTTGATACGATAAGGAAGAACCAAACAGAAATATTGGAAATGAAGAACACAATAGTGGAGATTAAGAAAAATCTAGATGCTCTGAACAGTAGGGCCGATAATATGGAGGAAAGAATTAGCAATTTGGAAGATGGCAATATAGAATTGCTGCAGGCAGAGGAAGAGAGAGAAGCAAGACTAAAAAGAAATGAAGAAACTCTCTGAGAATTATCAGACACAATTAGGAGATGCAACGTAAGGATTATAGGTATACCAGAGGGAGAAGAGAAGGAGAAAGGGACAGAAAGCATATTCAAAGAAATAATGGCTGAGAACTTCCCAAATCTGGTGAGAGAGATGGATCTTCAGGTGACAGAAGCCAACAGATCTCCAAACTTTATCAATGCAAGAAGACCAACTCCAGGGCATATAGTAGTGAAGCTAGCAAAAGTCAACGACAAGGAGAAAATACTAAGGACAGCCAGGCAAAAGAAACTAACCTACAAAGGAACCCCCATCAGGCTATCAGCAGATTTCTCAGCAGAAACTTTACAGGCTAGAAGAGAGTGGAATGATATATTCAAAAATCTGAAGGACAAAAACCTACAGCCGAGAATTCTCTACCCAGCGAAAATATCCTTCAAATACGATGGAGAAATAAAAACTTTCCCAGATAAACAAAAATTAAGGGAGTTCATTGCCACAAAACCTCCTCTTCAGGAAATCCTCAGGAAAACCCTCATTCCTGAAAAATCCAAAAAAGGAAAGGGGCTACAAAACCAAGAGCAGAGGAGATAAGTAGAAGGGCAACAACAGAGAGTAACAGCTCTTCATCAGAACAGATTAAACCATGGGACGAGAAACAAAGGAAATTGAAGAAAACCGGAAAACAAGACACAAAATGGTAGTGGTAGGCCCCCACATCTCAATAATCACTCTAAATGTAAATGGATTGAACTCCCCAATCAAAAGACACAGAGTGGCAGGATGGATCAAAGAACAAGATCCAACAATATGCTGCCACCAGGAAACACAACTCAGCCCCAAAGACAAACACAGACTCAGAGTGAAGGGATGGAGAACAATACTCCAAGCTAATAATGAACAAAAGAAAGCAGGTGTCGCTATACTAATATCAGACAAGGTAGATTTCAAAGCAAAACAGATAAAGAAAGACAAAGAGGGACAGTATATAATGATAAAAGGGACTCTCCACCAAGAAGACATAACACTCATAAATATATACGCACCCAACACAGGAGCACCAAAATTTGTAAAGCAACTCTTAATAGAACTAAAAGAAGACATCAACAACAATACAATAATAGTAGGGGACCTCAACACACCATTAACACCATTGGACAGAACATCCAGACAGAAAATCAACAAGGAAATAATAGAATTAAATGAAAAATTAGACCAGATGGACTTAATAGATATATATAGAACACTTCATCCAAAAACAGCAGGTTACACATTCTTCTCAAGTGCCCATGGAACATTCTCAAGGATTGACCATATTTTGGGAAACAAAGCAAACATCAATAAATACAAGAGAGTTGAAATAACATCAAGCATCTTTTCTGATCATAATGCTATTAAACTAGAAATCAACTACAAGAATAAAGCTGAGAAAGGGGGAAAAATGTGGAGACTAAACAACACGCTTCTGAACAAACAATGGATCATTGAAGAAATTAAAGAAGAAATCAAATATTATCTGGACACAAATGAAAATGAGAACACGACATACCAAATCATTTGGGATGCAGCAAAAGCAGTCCTAAGAGGGAAATTCATCTCAATACAGGCTCACCTCACTAAACAAGAAAAAGCTCACATAAGCAACCTCAAACGACATCTAACAGAACTAGAAAAAGAAGAACAAACAAAGCCCAGAGTCAGTAGAAGGAGGGAAATAATAAAAATAAGAGCAGAAATAAACGATATTGAAACAAAAAAGACAACAGAAAGGATCAATGAAACAAAGAGTTGGTTCTTCGAAAGAATTAACAAAATTGACAAACCCTTAGCCAGACTCACCAAGAAAAGAAGAGAGAAATCGCAAATAAATAAAATTAGGAATGAGAGAGGAGAAATCAAAACAGATACCAATGAAATACAAGAGATCATAAGAGAATACTATGAAAAACTATATGCCAACAAATTGAACAACCTGGAAGAAATGGACAAATTCCTAGACTCCTACAATCTCCCCAAACTGAATCAGGAAGAAATGGAGAATCTGAATAGGCCAATCACAAGTAAGGAAATAGAAACGGTAATCAAAAACCTCCCCAAAAGTAAGAGTCCAGGACCAGACGGCTTTTCTGGAGAATTCTACCAAACATTCAAAGAAGACTTAATACATATTCTTCTCAAACTGTTCCAGAAAATTGAGAAAGATGGAGTACTCCCTAACACATTCTATGAAGCCAACATCACTCTGATCCCCAAACCTGACAAGGACAACACAAAGAAGGAGAACTACAGGCCGATATCACTGATGAACATAGATGCAAAAATCCTCAACAAAATTTTGGCAAACCAAATACAGCAATATATCAAAAAGATTATACACCATGATCAAGTGGGATTTATACCAGGGACACAGGGATGGTTCAACATCCGCAAGTCAATCAATGTGATACACTACATCAACAAAATGAAAAACAAAAACCACATGATCATCTCAATAGATGCAGAGAAAGCATTCGACAAGATCCAACACCCATTTATGATAAAAACCCTCAATAAAATGGGTATAGAAGGAAAGTACCTCAACATAATAAAGGCCATATATGACAGACCCACAGCCAACATCATACTCAATTGACAAAAACTGAAAGCCATCCCTCTGAGGACAGGAACAAGACAAGGGTGCCCACTTTCACCACTCCTATTCAACATAGTACTGGAGGTGCTGGCCAGAGCAATTTGGCAGGAAAAAGAAATAAAAGGAATCCAAATAGGTAACGAAGAAGTAAACTCTCGCTGTTTGCAGACGACATGATCTTATATATAGAAAACCCCAAAGAATCCATAGAAAAACTATTAGAAATAATCAACAACTACAGCAAAGTAGCAGGGTATAAAATTAACGTGCATAAATCAGTAGCATTTCTATACGCTAACAATGAACTAACAGAAAAAGAACTCAAGAACTCAATCCCATTCACAATCGCAACGAAAAGAATAAAATACCTTGGGATAAACTTAACCAAGGAAGTGAAGGATCTATACAATGAAAACTACAACACTTTCTTGAAAGAAATTGACGATGACATAAAGAGATGGAAAGACATTCCATGCACATGGATTGGAAGAATAAACATAGCTAAAATGTCCATACTACCTAAAGCAATATACAGATTCAATGCTATCCCAATCAGAATCCCAAGAACATTCTTCACAGAAATTGAACAAAGAATCCTAAAATTCATATGGGGCAACAAAAGACCCCGAATTGCTAAAGCAATCCTGAGCAAGAAAAACAAAGCCGGCGGAATCACAATCCCCGATTTCAAAACATACTACAAAGCTACAGTGATCAAAACAGCATGGTACTGGGACAAAAACAGGTGCACAGATCAATGGAACAGAATTGAAAGCCCAGAGATAAAACCACACATCTATGGACAGCTAATCTTCGACAAAGGAGCAGAGGGCCTACAATGGAGAAAAGAAAGTCTCTTCAACAAATGGTGCTGGGAAAACTGGACAGCCACAAGCAAAAGATTGAAAATTGACCATTCTTTTTCACCACACACCAAAATAAACTCAAAATGGATCAAAGACCTAAAGATTAGGCCTGAGACAATAAGTCTTTTGGAAGAGAATATAGGCAGTACACTCTTTGACATCAGTTTCAAAAGAATCTTTTCGGACACTATAACTCCTCAGTTGAGGGAAACAATAGAAAGAATAAACAAATGGGACTTCATCAGACTAAAGAGCTTCTTCAAGGCAAGGGAAAACAGGATTGAAACAAAAAAACAGCCCACTAATTGGGAAAAAATATTTACAAGCCACTTATCCGACAAAGGGTTAATCTCCATAATATACAAAGAACTCACACTGCTTAACAACAAAAAAACAAACAACCCGATCAAAAAATGGGCAGAGGACATGAACAGACATTTCTCAAAAGAAGATATGAATATAGCCAATAGACACATGAAAAGATGTTCATCATCGCTAATCATCAGGGAAATGCAAATCAAAACTACACTAAGATATCACCTTACACCCGTTAGATTGGCAAAAACATCCAAAACCAAGATCGACAAATGTTGGAGAGGTTGTGGAGAAAAAGGAACCCTCATACACTGTTGGTGGGAATGCAAACTGGTACAGCCACTATGGAAAACAGTATGGAGATTTCTCAAAAAGTTAAAAATAGAAATACCATATGACCCAGCCATCCCATTACTGGGTATCTATCCTAAGAACCTGAAATCAGAAATCTCAAGAGTCCGTTGCACCCCTATGTTCATCGCAGCATTATTTACAATAGCCAAGACGTGGAACCAATCTACATGCCAAGAAACTGATGATTGGATAAAGAAGATGTGGTATATATACACAATGGAATACTACTCAACCATAAAAAAAGACAAAATTGGCCCATTCACAACAACGTGGATGGACCTTGAGGGTATTATGTTAAGCGAAATAAGCCAGTCAGAGAAAGACGAACTCTATATGACTCCACTCATAGGTGGAAGTTAGTATATTGATAAGGAGATCTGATCAGTGGTTACCAGGGAAAAGGAGGGGTGGGGGGAGGGCACAAAGGGGGAAGTGGTGTACCCACAACATGACTAACAAAAATGTACAACTGAAATCTCACAAGGTTGTAATCTATCATAACATTAATAAATAAATAAATAAATAAAAGATTAAAGAAAGCCTATGAGACTTAAGGGATACTACCAAGATAACAGTACATGCATTATGAGAATTCCAGAAGGAGGAGAAACAGAGAAATGGACAAAAAGTATATTTAAAACAACAATGAGAAAATCCAAATCTGGGAAAGCGTAGACATCCAGATTTATGAAGCCCAAAGGAACCCAAATATTTTGATCCTGAAAGAGTCTGCACTGAAACACATACTTAAATAGTCAAAAGTCCAAGACAAAGAAATAATTTTGAAAGCAGCAAGACAAAAGTGACTTGTCACATACAAGGGAACCCCCATAAGACTCTAGGTAGATTTCTCAAAGGAAATTTTACAGGCCAGGAGATAGTAAGACAATATATTCCAAACACTGAAAGAAAAAAACCTGTCAACCAAGAATACTATACCTAGCAAAGCCATCTCTCAGAAATGAAATAAAAATAAATATTTAATCATACAAACAAAAGCTGAGGGAGTTCATTACCATTAGACGTTCTTATAAGAACTACTAAAGGGCCTCAAGCAGAAATAAAAAGGTGCTAATTAATGTTAAAAATATATGAACATAGGTGTAAAACTCAATAAATATATAGTCAAAGTCAGATTCTCTAATATTGTAATGTATTAATAATTTAATGTATTGTCATGTAATTGTACAGTTCTAGTTTAAAAGTTTAAAAATAACCATAACTACAGTAATATTTTATCAGGGGTGCAATGAAATAATACATAAATTCTAACATAAATAACCTAAAACTTACAGGGGGGAGACATAAAGGTGTAAGCTTTCTGTATGCTATAAAAGTCAAATTGTAAGTATTAATAGGATGTTATAAATATAAGATATGTTAGCCTCATGATAACCACAAAAAAACTTGTAGTTGATACACAAAAGATTATGATGAAAGAGTGAAAGCATACTACCACAAAAGTCATCAAATCACAAAGGAAGAGAGCAAGATTAAGAAGCAAAGAACAAAGGATGCAATCAGAAACAATTAACAAAATGGCAATAGTAGGTCCTTATCTATCAATAAAGGTGCTTTAAACCACCTTTAAGTGGGATAATTCTCCAATAAAAAGACATAGAAGGCTGAATGAATAAAAAAATCAATATGATGCTTACTAGAGACTATACCTTTAAGGACACAATAGACTAAGAGTGAAGGGGTGAAAAGATATTACAAGCAAATGGTTCCCAAAAGAAAGCAGGGGTACCTACACTTATATCAGACAAAAGGGACTATAAGCTATAGTGATAAAGGAGCAAATCCATCAAGATGATATATCAATTATAAACATGCACTGAACAGCAGAGTAACTAAACATATAAAGAAAATACTATCAGAACTAAAAGGAGAAAGAAATAGCAATACAACAGAAGTTGAGGACTTGAATACCCACTCTCAACAATGGGTAGATCATACAGATGGACAACCAATAAGCAAATAGCAGATTAGAACAACGTAATAGACCAAATGGACCTAACAGGCATATACAGATGATTCTGTCCAATAGCGGCAGAACACACATTCTCAGTTGCACATGAAATATTTTCTAGTATAGATCAGATATTAGGCCACAAAACAAGCCTCAACAAATTCAAAATCATAGAAATAATATCAAGTATCTTTTCTAACCACAATGGTATGAAATTAAAAATCAATAGCAGAAGGAAAGATAGAAAATTCACAAATACATGAAAATTAAGCAACATACTCCTGAACAACAAATGGATAAAAGAAGAAATCAAAGGTAAATTTAAAAAATATATTGAGACAAATGAAAATGGAAATATAATATACCAAAATTTATGAAAAGCAGCAAAAGCAGTTCTAAGAGGAAAGCTTATAGAAGTAAATGCATACATCAAGAAAACAAGAAGGTCTCAAATTAAACATCCTAATTTCACTCCTCAGGGAACTAGAAAAATATGAACAAACTAAGCCAAAAGTTAGTAGATGGAAGAAATAATAAATATAGAACAGAAATAAATAAAATAGGTGATTAGAACACAAAAGATTAACAAAACTAAGAGATCATTCTTTGAAAAAATAAAATTAACAAACTTTTAGTTTTGTTAACTAAGAAAAAGGAGAAAGAACTCAAATAAATAAAAATATACACAAAAAAGAAGACATTACTACTGATACCAAAGAAATACAAAGGATCATAAGATACTGTTATGAACAACTATATGCCAACAATTAGACAGCGTAGAAGAAATGGATAAATTCATAGAAACACGCAACCTACCAAGACTGAATCATGAAGAAACAGAAAATCTGAATAGATCAATAATGAGTGAGAGATTTAATTTGTAATCAAAAACCTCTCAACAAGGACCAGCCTGGTGGCATAGTGGTTAAGTTTGCCTGCTCTGCTTCAGTGGCCTTGGTTTGGATCCCAGGTGCAGACCTACACACCACTCATTGGCCCATGCTGTGGCAGTGTCCCACATACAAAATAGAAGAAGATTGACACAGATGTTAGCTCAGTGCCTATCTTCCTCACACACCAAAAAAACCCTCTCAACAAAGGAAGCCCAGAACCACATGGCTTCACTGGTGAATTTTAGCAAAGACTTGAAGAATTAGTGCCAATCCTTCTCAAAATCTTCCAAAAACTAGAAAAGGAAGAAACAGTTCCAAAAAATTTTAATGAACCCAGCATTACCCTATCCCAGAGCCAGAAAAGGAAATTACAAGAAAAGAAAACTACAGGCCAATATCCCTGACGAATCTGGATGCAAAAATTCTCAATAAAGAACTAGCAAAATAAATTCAGCAGTACATTAAAAGGATCATACACCATGATCAAAAATGGATTCATCCCCGGGGCACAAGATGGTTCAACATATGTGAATCAACAAACATGATACATCAAATTAATAGAATGAAGGATAAAAATCATAAGATCATCCCAATAGATGCTGAAAAACATCATCCATTCATGATAAAAATTCTCACCGTAACGGATATAGAAGGAATGTACCTCAACATAATAAAGGCCATATATGACAAGCCCAAAGCTAACATCATACTCAATGGTGAAAGGTTGAAAACTGTGCATTTAAGAACAAGAATAAGACAAGGGTCCCCACTCACCTCTCCTGTTCAACATGGTGCTGGACATTCTAGCCAGATCAATCAGGCTATAATTGAAATTTTAAAAAACTTCTGAATCATAAAGGAAGAAGTAAAATTGTTTCTGTTTGCAGATGACAAGATTCCATATATAGAAAATCCTAAAGACTTCACCAAGAATCTGTTAGAATTGTTAAACAAATTCAGTAATTTGAAGAATACAACATAGAAAAGTCATTGGAATTTTTATATGCTAACAACAAACTGTCTGAAAAAGAAATTAAGAGAACCATCCCATTTACAATAGTATCAAAAACAATAAAATACTTAGGAATAAATTTAACCAAGGAAGTGATAGATCTGTACACTGAAAACTATAAGACATTGATCAAATATATTGAAGAAGACACAAATATAAAGATATCTCATGTTCAATGATTAGAAGAATCAATTTTGTTAAAATGTCCACACAACCCAAAGCCACCTACAGATTCAATTTAATCTCTTTTAAGTTTCCTGTCGCATTTTTTACAACAATAGAAAAAAGAATAATAAATTTGAATGGAAGCACAAAAGACCACAAATAGCCAAAGCAATCTTGAGAAAGAAGAACAAAGCTGAAGGCCTCGAACTTCCTGATTTCAAACTATGTTACAAAGCTATAGTAATCAAAACAGTATGTCACTGACATAAAACTAGACACATGGACAAATGAGACAGAATTGAGAACCCAGAAATAAACTTATGCATATATTCAACTACTATTTGACAGAGGAGACAAGAATTCTCAATGGAGAAAAGACATTCTCATTAATAAATGGTGCTGGGAAAACTGAAGATTCATATGCAAAAGAATAAAACTAGATCTCTATTTTACATTCCTTACAAAAATTAACTCAAAATAGGACTTCAGTATAAGACTGAACCTGTAAAATTCCTAGAAGAAAACGTAGAGAAAAGCTCTTTAACATTGGTCTTGGCAATAATTTTTTGGCTATGACACCTAAAGCAAAAGTAATAAAAGAAAAAATAAACAAATGGGACTACATCAAACTAAATAGTTTCCACAGAGCAAAAGAAACAATCAACAAAATGAAAAGGTAACCTACAGAATGGGAGAAACTATTTGTAAATCATTTATCTGATGAGGGGTTAATATCCAAAATACATAGAAAACTCTTACAACTCAGCAAAAATCTAATAATCCAATTAAACAGTGCAAAGGAGCTGAACAATCTTCCAAAGATATTCAAATGGCCAAAAGGTACATAGAAAGGTGCTTAAGCATCACCAATCATCAGGGAAATGCAAATAAAAACCACAATGAGATATCACCACATATCTGTTAAAATGTTAGAATTATCAAAAAGGAGATAATTGCTAGTGAAGATATAGAGAAAAGGGAATTCTTGCACACTATTGGTGAGAATGCAAATTTGTACAGTCAATATGAAAAACAGTACAGAGGCTTCTCAAAAAAATAAAAATAGAACTATAATATGATTCAGCAATTCCACTTCTGTGAATATATCCAAAGGAAATAAGTCACTATCTGAAGAAGATATCTGTACTACCATGTTCACTGCATCATTATTTATAATAGCCAAGACATGGAAACAACCCAAGCATCCATCAATAGATAAATGTTAAAATAAATTATATTTATTTATATATATAATGGAATATTATTCAACTATAAAAAGGTGGAAATCCTGCCATTAGCAACATAGATGAACCTTGAAAGCATTATGCTAAGTGAAATAAGTCAGGTGGAGAAAGACAAATACTGTATAATCTCACTTATATGTGTAATCTAAAGTCTAAACTCATAGAAACAGAGAACTTATTGATGGTTGCCTGAGGCAGGGAGTGGAAATGGGGTAATGTGAGATGGTGGTCAAAAGGTACAAACTTCCAGGTGTAAGATAAATAAATTTGGGTGACGTACAGCATGAGGACTATCATTAACAATACTGTAAAGTATATTTGAAAGTTAAGAGAGTAGATCTTAAAAGTTCTCATCATAAAAAAATATTATAACTGGGCCAGCCCACTGGTACAGTGGTTAAGTTTGCATGCTCCGCTTTGGTGGCCCAGGGTTCACAGGTTCAGATCCTGGGTGCAGACCTAAGCACTACTCATCAAGCCATGCTGTGGTGGCATCTCATATACAAAATAGAGGAAGACGGGCACTGATGTTAGCTCAGAGCTAATTGTCCTCAGCAAAAAGAGGAAGATTAGCAATGGTTGTTAGCTCAGGGCCAATCTTCCTCACCAAAAAAAAAAAATTGTGACTATGTGAGGCGATGGATATGTCAACTAAAATTACTGTGATAATTATTTCACAATACATGCATATATCAAATTATTATGATTTGATACATGTATATACATATACATTGTTAAACTGATACATTATTATATGTCAATGATACCTCAATAAACCTGGGGAAAATAAGAATTTTGAAAGATTGATAATAAATACAAAGCCATAGATACAAGAAGTTCAGAGAACACCAATCAGGGTAATTAACAACAACAGCCAAGTGACCTAGACACATCATATTCAAACTGCTAAAACGAAAAGTCAAACAGAACATTTTAAAGCCAACCAGGGATAAAAGATACATTACATAGAGAGGAACAAAAATAATAAGTACAGTGACCTTCTATTCAGAAACCATTCAAACTAAAAGTGAATTGAGTAACATCTTTAAATTGCTGAAAAAATTTACCCTGCCTTACCAGAATTATACATCCAATGAAAATATCTTCTAATAGTTAGGGAGAAATAAAGACTTTCTCAAAATAATTGTGGGTGTATATTGCCGGAAGACCCATTCCACTAGAAACATTAAAGGAAGTTCTTAAAGAAGTATGAAAATAGCCAGTATCTTGGACATACACAATCGAAGACAGAGAACTTGGGATGGAATAAGTAAATTAGAATTTATTTTACATAATTTATGTAATTGCATAATTCTGTTTATATGATACTCTGGAAAAAGTAAAATTATAGAGATGGAAAACAGATAAGTGGTTTCCAGTGATTGGGGTGAAGGGAAGTGTAGTCTACAAAGGAAAAATATAAGGATATTTTTAGGGTAATGGAATTATTCTGTATGGTATTGGGGTGATGAATGCATTTGTCAAAACCCATAGAACTGTACACCACAAAGGGTGACTTTTACTTAATGCAAATTAAAAATAAAATTAGTTAGGATGTCAAGGGAACCAAAAGTAGATTTTGGACTGTAACAAGTGAATCTAACTGTAATATAAATGAATAACTTGACCACACTGAAGAAGGTGCAGAAGAAAGGAACTGACCTAAGTAACTTTGAAAAACAGTGTTTCGACTGGGAATGTAAAACCAAAGATAAATTTAAAAATGTACATAAACACTATACTCTGGTTGGTTAGTTTGTTTCTTACTGGGGTTAGCAATTCTGAAACTACTTTTCATGTATAATAGGGTTAAATAAATAAGTTAATGTATTTTAAACACTGAGAGCAGTTTTCTTACAAGAAAAAGGGAGAATGCTAAAATGAGCCCTGTGTTACTTGTTTAGAGTTAGAGGTATTATTGTTTGTATATATATATATATATATATGCACACATGCACACACACATCTCCTATATATACCTATATATATATATATCAGGAGATCAAAGTAAATATCATCTGTTCTGTGAAGGGACATATCAATGTCATGTCCTCCTCATAGAATACACTAAGAATATAACATCCTATCTTTTTGATTTTTTCCAAAAATCTGTGGTCTCTATCTAACCATAAGGAAACATCAGACAAATCCAAATCGAGGGACATTCTACAGGGTATCTAACCTATACTCTTCAAAAAGCCCAAGGTCATGAAGGACAAGAAAAAACTGAGGAATCCTGCCTAGCATAATAGGCTAAGGAGATACGACAACTAAAGACCAGGTCTTGGGTCAGAAAAAAAAAATTAGTGGAAAGACTGATGAAATTCAAATGAAGTGGGCTGTTCAATTAGTTACTTTGTACTAATGTTAATTTCATTACTTTTCATAATTGTATCAACGTTATGTGGAATGTTAGGAGAATCTAAGTAAGGGGTATGCACATAGGGTAGACAGATGAAATACAAGACACATCTACTTAAATTTGAATTTCAGATAAACAACAAATAATTTTTTGGTGTAAGTATGTCCCATGCAGCATTTGTATTTTTATTTGCTAAATCTGATAACCCTACATAAAGGAGCTCTCTGTACTATCTTTGAATCTGCTTATTTCAAAAAAAAAGTTAAAGATGGCCCTGACTTTGTCATGGGGAATAGATACAAAAAGGCAGAGTAGGCATCTTTAGGGAGACTTCCGTGACGTGGTTTCTAGAGCGCCTGGTACATAGTAAATATTTCCAAAATGAATGACAAAATCAATGAATAAATGGACCAACAATTAAAAATTTTGAAGTTAAAAGTAGAAGCCAAAAATTATAGTTTTAGTAAGATTACTCAGGCAATGTATTTTAGAGTATACTCAAATTAGAGAATCTATGCCATGAAGTTAATTCAAAGGAAATCTTTACCAGCTTTAATCAGAGACTGTTCTTATCTGGAAGCACGATGAAATGTTCTACAGTTGATTAGTCTTTCTGAAAATGTACAGCCAAGCTACTATGTGTTTTTCTAGAAACTCTAATACAATCAAATAGAATTGAAATTTTTGTTTGTGTAAAAACAATTAAATTGTTTTATATTCACCAAAAAAGTCAATAGTGTTTCTACACACTAGCATCAAACAACTGAAAAAACAGGAAATTTAAAAGTGCATTTAAAGTAGCATCAACAAATTTAAAATACATAGGAGTTAAATTAATAAAAGTTATGTAAGAAATTTACACACAAAAAAATGAGAGAATAAAATAGAACTAAATAATGGAAATATATGTCATGTTTATACATTAGAAAAAATATTAAAATGTCCTTTCTCCCCGTATATAGTGACTCAAATGAAATCTTTTCTTTATAAGGTGCTCATTTATTTATTTATTTATTTTAAATTTTTTTTTGTGGTAATAACATTGGTTTATAACAGTGTATAAATTTCAGGAGTTCATTCTAATATATTTTGATTTCTGTGTAGATTACGTCATGTTCACCAGCCGAAGATTAATTACCATCCATCACAACACACGTGCCTAATCACCCTTTTTTCCCTCCTCCCTTCTCCTTTCCCCTCCAGTAACCACCAATCCAATCTCTGTTTCTATGTGCTTATTTGCTGTTTTTATCTTCTACTTACGAATGTGATCATACGATATCAAATGCAATCTTAAAAGCACAGGAGGTGGGGCTGGCTCCGTGGCCGAGTGGTTAAGTTTGCGCGCTCCGCTGCGGCGGCCCAGGATCCTATCCTGGGCACGGACATGGCACCGCTCGTCAGGCCACGTTGAGGTGGCATCCCACATCCCACAACTAGAAGGGCCTGCAACTAAGATATACAACTATGTATGGGGGGTTTGGGAAGATGAAGCAGAAAAAAAAAAAAAATGAAGATTGGCAACAGTTGTTAGCCCAGGTGCCAATCTTTAAAAAAAAAAAAAAAAGCACAGGAGAATCTGTAAAATGGCACCTGCTAGCCAAATGTTGCATATTTGAGCATCAAAATTAATAACTGTGGAATTACTGTTCTTTATATTCCAATTCCATATTTCCTTTCAACTTTCCTACCACTCCCTGGATTACCCTGCTATGAGACTCTTAATTGAGTTCAGTAGTAAGAGTAAAATAGATTTACTGTATCATGTTTTTGAGACAAAAACCAGCCTAACAAGATAGAGTTGTCCCCCAGTGAAGCCACAAGTCCCCTGGCCTAACAAGATAAGGTCCAAACCAATCAGTAAGCTAAGAGAATCATACAGAGACCACCATGATCCACATTCCACTGCCTTAGGACTTTCCCGGGCTTATTAATGCACCCTAGGATCCCGGAGTTGGCTGACAGTTGCCTTTTGCCTCATTACCATAGTAAAACTCACACCCAGGGGTGGAGAGCTAGCACACTAATGATACATGTGACACATGAAGTAGCATGCTGTGTGACAGTGCAGGTGCAAGCACAACCCCACCTCTACATGCCATGATAGAAGACCCATCCCCTGCCCCAACCTGATAAAAACCCTATAGTATGGCTATTCAGAGAGCCACTCGCTTCTATCTCTCTCTCCCTTCTTCCCTTTCCATGATTGTTTCCCTTGTGCACAAGCTAATAAATCTTCTATCATCTCACTCTTGCTTGTTGTCTCTGTTGATATCTATCCTGGGGAATGACAAGAACCCAGGGCAGGGCCAGCCTGGTGGCACAGCAGTTAAGTGTGCATGTTCCACTTCAGTGGCCCAGGGTTCACTGGTTTGGATCCCGGGTGCAGACATGGTACCACTTGGCAATCCATGCTGTGGTAGGTGTCCCACATATAAAGTAGAGGAAGATGGGCACGGATGTTAGCTCAGGGCCAGTCTTCCTCAGCAAAAAGAGGAGGGTTGGCAGCAGATGTTAGTTCAGGGCTAATCTTCTTCTTCAAAAATAAGCCCAGGGCACTGGTAACATTTTTAGCATAAATATTTTGAACAGTGTGGTCAATAGTTTGAAACTATTTAAAAATCTTATCTTCAGAAAGAAAGCACAGAGTTGGTAGTCCTAAATAAAAGCATGCTTCAAACGAAAAATACTCTTTGCATAGAAAATAAAATTATGCCACTTCCCTTTCCATAAGTACTCTAATATAACAGATACAATAGATATAAGGAGAATATTTGTATTGAATTAATAGTGTCACTGTGATTAGCATCAGAACTAATTTAATCCTCCCATGTCAAAATAAGGAATTAAGATCCAAACAGTTTACATGATTTACCCAAAGACACAGAGCTTGGTACACTTAGAGCTCCCTGAAGTAGAATTTTATTCTTTTAAATTCTTAGTTCCTAGCTCACTGTGGTTCTAAATAGTTGTTGGTTGAATTAGTATATGTTGAATGAAAAATGAATGGTAGGGATAGGACCTTTGCCCTAAATACCAGGAATCAACTAAGGAATAATTGGTAGAAATGCTATGAGGATTTTATATCTAAAGACAATGTATTTGGCAATACTAAATTGAAAATGCAATCAAATAAGAAATCAGAAAGTAATATTCAACTCTTCACTATCTGTGTTTTTAGAAGAGGGCTGAGCTCTTCTCAACTTATGAAGAGAACATTCTGATCCATATAATCTGAAGATTATTTTAGTGTAGCAATAATAGATTTGGACACTCCACTGTCCTCTCTGCCCTAGACTCCCTTGTGATAGTATTCTCTCACTTTTAAAACTGTAGCTCAGGGAGGTACCAGATCAAAGTGCCTTGTGTGTCCATGGAACAAAATACAGCCCATTGTCTTATCAGGAAAGGACCAGAAACATTTGTCTCATTAGCATCAAGTTCTCAACCACAAAGCAAATAGTGCAAGCAGGAGTTTCCATAGTATCATCATTTCCTTCTTTTTTGGTGAGGAAGATTCACCCTGAGCTAACATCTGTTGTCGATCTCCCCTTTTTGTCCTTTTATGTGGGCTACCCCCACAGCATGGCTACTAACAGATGAGTGGTGTAGGTCCATACTGGGGAACTAAACCCAGGCTGCCAAAGTGGAGCATGCCAAACATAACCACTAGGCCACCAGGGCTGGCCATCAGCACTATTTCTTAACAAATGTCTTCTAATGAGCCAAAAGTTCTTTCTTATAGTATTTATTTTTATAAAATGCCTATATCTATGTAGAAAACTTAAATGGTTCAGATTCTACTAATTTGGAATTTGTGATCATTCAAATCTTGTTCTTGAAGTCACCTTTGCACCATCCACAGATAAAGCAAATTAAGAAGTAAAGTAAGTATATAAAAATATAAGACTTAAAATACCATTTAAAAGATTATTTTGTATATATTTACATGAAATGGAAGTACTAATCATAGATTATTTTAATTCATCATGATAGCAAGTACACATGAACTATATCTAGCAAATGGGCTCATGTACATAAAGTTATAGTCTATAAATTATAAAAGACTCTAAGCTCTGACAAGCCCTGATGTTTAACCTGTACTCATTCTTTTCCAGTGGCACTGGTGACAACTGAATAAGAAAAGTCACTTGTTATTGTGAGCCTTTGGGATAGTCACTGGTGCCTCTGTTTTCTCTTTTGTAAAATGAGATCATTTGACCAGGTGAGCTTAAAATTCTTTCACATTCTAATGTTCTATAAGTCGACCCTTATTTATGAAGAGCCTGCAATTTCAATGAGAATAAAAGCCATGCAAAAAAAGTTAAAATATTTGTTAATATCATACTGAGTACGAAAATTATACAAAAGTCAATAAATAATATAGGAATTTGGAAGAAGGATAGATGACTATGGTATGAAGTAGTTAAGGATAATTCAAAAAGATAGTAGATTGGCACTAAAAGGATAAATTTGTATGGAGGAGATAAGTATTATGAACAAGAGGCAAATATGGCAATGGGCTTAGAAGTAGAAGTATAGACTATGTGCCTTTGTGTAGTAAGGAACTTCCCTACCTAAAGGGAAAGATTTAAATTGGGAAACTGAAGTAAGGAAAATTGAAAAGAGAAAAAGAACCCCAACAATAGAGAGTTTGGAATATGAAGCTAAGGAATATAGATTTTATCTAAATGGTAATGGGCAGTGACTGGACATTTTGAGCAAGGGAATAGTAGAAGAAATAAGCATTTCAAAAAGATGAATAAGGAACTGATATGCAAAGTGACCTGGAGAGGAAACCAGAGCCAGAAGATGAGTTGTGGGCCCACTTCCCCAAAAAAAATCAGTGATAAAGTTACTGGTGTGAATGGAAAAAAAAAAAAAAAAAACAGAGATGAGGGAGATGTTCTGAAAAAAAGAATCAAAAGAACTTGACAGCTAACCAGCTACGATGATCAGTGATAAGAAAATCAGAGGAGAAAGCTAGTATTTTTTGTGTGTGAGAGAAAGATAAGTTTGAGTTTTAGAATTTTAATTTTAAGGAAAGTATAGAAATATCCTGAAAGCGACTGGATACATTTGAACACAGTGGAGGCTTGAAAGCAGATAAAGAAGAACAAAAGGCCCAAAAATGCGAAATGGGAAATGCCCACTCTCAGGAGGTGAAACGGTTAGTCTAAAAAGGAGATGATGACTTGCCAGACAAGGAGACAGAAAAAAGAATCAATACAATGCCAATTATAGAAAATACTGTGACAAGTGAGAAAGCTAGGTAAAATCCAAATGAATATGCTGCATTTACAACCCATGGCTTAAAGGCAAATAAAGCTTCATAAAAGCACAAAAAGGGAAAAGAAGCAAGAAACTTAGTTGATGTATAAAGACTTAATATTGTAAAACAACTGAAACCAGCAAAGAGTTAGCCACTGATGATTAAGTAGCTAGGAACTAAAGGTTTTTTTCCTTTTTGCAATTACTGATTATAGCTTTTAGCTGTTTAACCCACTTCTTGTTAACTGTGCTGTTTAGGCAATATGCTCTCTGACTCCCACTAGGTTCCTATAGAAAACATCTCCCTAGAGCCTTGGTCACCATGGTAATTGGTGGGTGAGTTGTTATTCAGAAATTGGAATTCCTCGTCCACTACAGGCCAGTTGAGACCACCAACTCATCAACCGGGCCTGCAGAGATGTCCAATAGGTGACCTTTTGATGTCAATTGGCTAAAAACTCCACCCTCAGGTCATGCTAACACCGCCATTTTGTGAACATGGGTCCTATGAAAAGGCATGAAGTCTGAATGTGCTTGTGCAGATCATCAATTACCTCACTTCTCCTTACCTCCAATCACGTATCTCCACATTTCAGACTACCTTGCCCCCCCTAACTCATAAATATCCTTGAGTCCATATTTCCAGGGAAGTGGATTTGAAGCTCATACTCTCACTTCCTCACATGGCTGCGTTGTGATTAAACTCTCTCTCTGCTGCAATCTCATAGTCTCAGTGTTTGGCTTCCTAGGCGGTGGGCAAAAACTAACCTGATTTGGTAACACAACTTCAGAGAAAAAAACCTATGATAATCAGTGTATCCAGATAAAGAATGGGCAATCTGAACTTATCTCTACTGGTCAAACCTTTCTTGTAAATTTGTCTTCAACTCCAGGAAGGACACTTGAACACTGTATATCATTCCACATTTTGTATAGTTCCTGGTACAGTGTCACTGCCCATTAAATACCCTGAAAAAAGGGAAAGAGAAGGTGGAAAAAAGAGGAAGGGAGAATGACAGGAAGAGAGAGAGAGAGAAGGAGAGAGGGAGATATTAAGGAAAGAACCCATGGGAGAGTGACTAGGCTAGTAACAGAACTTAAGTTAAAACACTATGTGAGGGGCTGGCCCCGTGGCTGAGTGGTTAAGTTCGTGCGCTCCGCTGCAGGCGGCCCAGTGTTTTGTTGGTTCGAATCCTGGGCGCGGACATGGCACTGCTCATCAAACCACACTGAGGCAGCGTCCCACATGCCACAACTAGAAGGACCCACAACAAAGAATATACAACTATGTACTGGGGGGCTTTGGGGAGAAAAAGGAAAAAAAATAATAAAGTCTTTAAAAAAAAACACTGTGAGAAGAGTGTAGATCTTCAAAGTTCTCATCACAAAAGGAAAAATTATAACTATGTTTGGCAATGGATATTACCTGAACGTATTTTGGTAATCATTTTGCAATATACGCATTTATCAAATTATTACGTTGCATATCTAAAACTACTGCAATGTTATATGTCAGTTATATCTCAATTTTTTTAAAAAGTGAGAAAACTGGATATTTGAAGTGTGAGGAAAAGAGGCATTTTAGAGGAATAGATATGAAAACACATGAAGACTGTCATATTGAAAAAGAATTTCATTCATTTTGTGACATTCGAGAGAGTGGTGAAAGGAGGACAAGTTCCAAGGAGCAAATGTCATATAATATATGACAAGAATTTTCTCATAATTAAAGGCATCCAAAAATTAAATGTGTCTACTTAAACCTTGAATTCCAATATAGGAAAGAGACAAAAAACCAGGCATTCTCACATATTGGTGGCTGAAGTATCAATTGGCATAATATCTTTATAGAGTGATTTGATAATTGCTATCAAATTTTAAATTCCATATACTTTCTGACTCAACACTTCCATTTCTAGAAAAATAATTCAATGTGTCCATGAAAAGCTATGTAGGAGGATATTCAATGCAGCATTGTATAGAATAGTAAAAAACCAAAAACAAGAAAAACCCAAATTACCTTATAGCTACCCAGAGGGGAGTGGTTATTGAAGAAAAGTACTTTCATAACAGCAAAAGTACAGAGCTATTAAGAATAAGGTTGGTCTGTATGTGCTGATATGAAAAGTTGTCCAAAGGTTACTTATTCCTGATTTTTTTTTTAAAAGATTTTATTTTTTCCTTTTTCTCCCCAAAGCCCCCCGGTACATAGTTGTGTATTCTTTGTTGTGGGTTCTTCTAGTTGTGGCATGTGGGACGCCGCCTCAGCGTGGTCTGATGAGCAGTGCCATGTCCGCACCCAGGATTCGAACTAACGAAACACTGGGCCGCCTGCAGCGAAGTGCGCGAACTTAACCACTTGGCCACGGGGCCAGCCCCTACTTATTCCTGATTTTAAAAAAAAAACACCTAGGTTCAGAGAAGTGTTTTCTCTTTCCCATTGTTTGAAATTATCTTTGCAAGAACATTATTTTTAATATTTAATAGAGAGAATAAACTAAGTTGCCAATTGTAGAAGGGTTCAAAAACAGAGTGGAAGATTATGTACTAAATGGTTTGTAGCAATCATTTATATATCAAGTTAAAGTTTGATTAATTGGCCTTTGGGATTCCTTCTAATTCTAAAATTTTGTGATTTTAATGTTGCATAAACAAAAGAGCATTCACCATGATTTAAATGCAGAAGGGGAGTCAAAGATAATATGGAATGGGCATAATCCAGTGATTTAGTCACTAAGCCATGACTTTGACAGTACTTTCACAAAAGCAATGAAGAAAGATGAATCAAGGGTGATTTTAAAAATGTGGCTGATAGAAAAATAAAGATGGAATAAGCCATTCACTTCAGAGAAGTAACAGGGAGAAAGAGAGGAGAAAAAAATATGAGTTTGTTGGTTCAAACTAAGATATAGAAAAACACACATGTTTGGAGGAAGAGAAAACAATGAGAGCCATTAGTTATTAAAACATAAACAAACACTATTTAACATAGCTCAGTATTCATGTATATATTTGACATTTTGGTCAAAAAGAATTCTAAAACCCAGTTTTCACCCATTCATACATTCTACTCTCTTTTAGTGTAAATTTTTATGTGAATTATTTTATCTTCTCACTAGTATAGAAGCTCATCTTAAATGGAACTTAATTCATTCTCCCATTCAGTAAAGCAATAAAGAAGCAGCCACTCAACCACTTCCTAAAATAACTGCATTTTAAAGTTACTTATTAACAGTACATAAAGTTCCACAAGCATATGGATCAAAATAGTACTGTTGTTCTCACCTAATGGGAGGTTCTGAAGTTTTAATTTGTTATTCCTTAGTGTTAAATAGGAATAGTCGTTTGAGCTATTAAAAAGGCCTTGCAGACTCAAGAAATATGCAGCAAATATTTAACCATCATTGATATTTAACGTCAATCGATATAAAAGCTAATTCATGTCCAAACATAACAAACATAAGCCTTTATCTTCTAGATCTCTATCCGTTTTCTGAGTCAGTATTTTAAAACTACACTATCTTATTGAAGTACAGAATGGAGAGTTCTATTTGAAAGATATACTCAACCACATCTTCTTCATCAGGTATTTGTGTGGACATATTCATTGGTTTTTCTGCCATGCCAGACTGAAAGAGCTAAAAATGAAGAAATAAAACATTTTAAAAACTATTTTAAAAGGTTATATTTCTACAATATAATTTAAGTCAATAAGAAAGTCTAGTGTAGACATTATCTCAGCTTTTAGCTTTTAGTACAAACTATTGTTGACTTGTTTTAAATTGTGGCTGTTTTGCTAGACAGGCTTTTATACAATAAATAATATATAATATTCAACTTATAACATACAGTAATGCATTTAACCGTAAACACACAAAAAGCATCTAAAGAAAGATAAACTCCACTTTGAAATCAAGAGGGCAAAGAATATTCTTCTTCTTTAAAGGACTCTCTGGGCATGAGAAAGGGAAATATGGAATTTTCCTTTAAAAAGTACCAAAAGAACCAGGCAGACTCTTATAATTACTTACCTTTCCAGAGCAGTTTACCAGGGAGGGCTGGACTGTGCAATGTATTTATAGAAAGAGAATTGGGAAAGCAGAGCTCATAAAATCTAAACAAGTCCCTTAGACCCTGAACTAAATTAACGATAGTTGTCATTTATGAAGCACTTACTATGCACCTAGCGTTGTGCTGAGTGCTTATGCGCTTTACCTCCTTTAGTCTTCATAGTAGATATGAGACACAAATTTTCAATGCCATATGCCAAGTGAGAAAATCTGGATTCAGAAAAATTAAGTAACTTACTTGCCCAAGATTTCAGCTATGCAGCAGATGCAGGTCTGAACTAACTCCAAAGCTGGTGTCGTTTCCACTGTCTCCAGTTATGGACCAAATATTCACTGTGTTTGCAACAGTTTGGAACAAGGGAGGAGAAGTACAAGAGAGCACGTTGTGCTGATTTCTAGGCAGAACTGCCTGATAAGGACATGCTACCCTACTTTTGAGTACAACACAAAGATATGGATAATATGAGGCATGTTTTAAAAGGAAATATATATTGGTATAGCAAAGAGAAAAAGCAAACAGAATCAAAGAATGGCTCTGTACCGTGGTCTCTTCACTTGATATTTCCAGAAGATTATTCCACTTTAGTATATAGATTTATCTCATTTTTTCCCCAATGGCAAATAGTATTCTCTAATACAGATAGTGTTTTTTTCCACTGTATGGTTTACCCTAATCTAGTATATATGAAAGTTCTATATTATTTAGCAGAACATTAATGGTGGGTATTGCAGTGATTTCAAGCCTTTAATTACAATCAAAAATAAACATTTAAACTATGGAAAAAGGGTTGCTTCTTAACTCCTTATACTTATCCTCTTTCAGAATTTGAAGTAAGTCACTATAAATTCAAGAGCCTCAACTTTCAGTTATGCAGATAAAAAATTCCAGAGATCTAATGTACAGTATGATGACTATAGTTAATAATACCATATTGGATACTTGAAATTTGCTAAAAGAGTAGATCTTAAGTGCTCCTACCCTCCCCCCACACACAAATGATAATTATGTGAGGTGTTGGATATGTTAATTAGCTTCATTACGGTAATCATTTCACAATGTATATGTATTTCAAAACATCACATTATATACCTTAAATATACACAATTTTTATTTGTCCACTTATCTCAATAAAGCTGGAAAAAAGAGAAAAATATTTTTTTATAAAGTATCCCTGTGTAACTGCTGACTTTTTGTCAAGTCTGCAGAAGATGGTTTGACAACTATAGATACAAATTATTTTATATTTAAAAAGCTAATTAATGGTAGCTTAACCAAACAGAGGCTTACTTATCTCACATAAATCAAGAGCGCAAGTTCTCAGAGTATGATCCTTAGGTCCCTGGGAATCCCTGAGATTCTTGCAGGGGGTCTATAAGTTCAAAATTTTTTTCTAATAATAATAATAAGATAATTTGCTTTTTCCACTGTGTTGACATTTTCACTGATGGTTCAAAAGCAATGGTGGGTAAATCTGCTGCTGCTTTACTCAAAGCAGTGACACCAAGTTGTATTATTAGTCATTGTGTTAGTCATTTCACACATTCACAGCAAAAAGAAAACGGAGGTGAGTACCCATAAAGCATTTATACCGTATGTAAGTATGATGGCCCTCTTGAGTAAAGCAAGTTAAGTCGTTGTGGGAAATAGTAACTCCTTTTTCCATGGAACACCAATTTCAATTGCAAAAATGACTGACAAACACTTCTTCAGGCTTTGTTATTTCTAAGACAGTTTCTTGAAAATGAATGAAATGTACTTTGTAACATGAAGAAAAATAACTGAAATGTCAACAAATAAGAGGCATAAACTGCAAGAGAAGCAAAAAATTTATTTGGCATCTCAAGAATTGCAATTCAGGGAGCACAGATTAAGGTAGAAACACAAATAGTCTCCCCCTAGGGAGTAAAAGGCAGGGGCTTTTAAAGGAGTTATTATTACAGTGTTAGTAAGAATACTTACTACAAAGAATTTTAATGGGAGTTGGAGGCAGAGAGCTCATCTTGGTTAAACATTGATTGACAATTGTTTCTATTTTCAGAAAGTCGATAATCCTCAGTCTTTGTGATCCGGATGTCCATTCTCTTCCCAACTTCTCAAACAATTGCTTGTAAAACAATTGCCATTTTGACCAGTTCAAAGGTTTGACCCAGTGCAAGATTCAAGACAGCAAGGCAGTTTCTCTGGAAAGGCAGCTCTGATTCCATTTTAAATGGCTCCACTATAGTCAGTTTTGACAGAAAATATAGGTTGTAAATGATAAAGTTTGAGCTTATAGGTTTTGGAGAACTTATATCCACTATGGATCTTCACAGCTTCCTAATATTTACAGACTTTCCCAAAAAGATTGCTGAGGATGTTAACAAATAAAATTTTTCATTTTATATAATGAAATATGTCAGTATTAAATAGACTAGGGTTTCCCAACTTAGAACTAGTGACACTGGGGGCTGCACAATTCTTTGTGAAGGGCTGTTATGTGCATTGTAAGGTGTTTAGCAGCATCTTTGGCCTCTACTCAGCAGCAACCCCCAAACGTGACAGCCAAACTTGTTTCCAGACATTGCAAAACATTTCTTAGAGGGTTAAATCACCCTCAGTTAAGAACCACGAGGTTAGGGGCCGGCCAGGTGGTGCATAAATTAAGTGCGCATGTTCCGCTTCGGCGGCACGGGGTCCGCCAGTTTGGATCCCGGGTGCGGACATGGCACCGCTTGGCAAGCCATGCTGTGGTAGGTGTCTCACATATAAAGCAGAGGAAGGGGCTGGCCCCGTGGCCGAGTGGTTAAGTTCGCGCGCTCTGCTGCAGGCGGCCCAGTGTTTCGTTGGTTCGAATCTTGGGCTCGGACATGGCACTGCTCGTCAGACCACGCTGAGGCAGCGTCCCACATGCCACAGCTAGAGGAACCCACAACGAAGAATACACAACTATGTACCGGGGGGCTTTGGGGACAAAAAGGAAAAAATAAAATCTTTAAAAAAATAAAAATAAAAAATAAAGCAGAGGAAGATGGGCATAGATGTTAGCTCAGAGCCAGTCTTCCTCAGAAAAAAGAGGCGGATTGGCAGATGTTAGTTTAGGGCGTCTAATCTTCCTTGGGAAAAAAAACTAAAACACTAGGTTAGATAACTCACTAAACAGGTATTTTCCAAATGACCAATGCATGGCATTACAAAGTCATACATGAGTTCCAGATCCATTTGGAGAGTGACATAGACCAACAGATTTGTGTCAAATGCTCTTGACACAATTGAACATATGTAAGTATAAAACTAAATCTCACACTTTATGCAAAAATTATTCAGAATGGATGCCTGCAATGTGTTGGGCCATACCTCATATGTTAAGGGTATAGTCCTCCACAAGACTGCTCTCACATCAGACACCAGCTATAAGTTCAGGAGTCCTCAAGCCACTCCCACTTCTGAGCACATGGCTACAAATTCAGAGGTTCCCATGACCTTCTCAGGTTTGATAATTCACTAGAATGACTCACATAACTCACTGAAGCCTGTTATACTCACAGTGATGTTCATTATGGGCAAATAATACATACTAGAGGAGACACACAAGGTGAGATCTGAGAAAGTTCCAAAGGGATGCGTTGCTCTCCTCACGACTGTGATATGTGACAATACCTAAAGAGTATAGCTAACCAGTGTAGGTCACCTGAACTTTTGGTGTCTAGAGTTCTTACTAGGGCTCAATTACATACTGCCTGCATGGCTGACTATTAATCTCCAGCCCCTCCTGGAGGTACAGGCTAATACCTTTAGTCTCAAGTTATTCCATAGATTGAAATTGATACAGCATGTTCCAAAGACCCCACCTTGAATTACACTGTTAAACTGTCCAGTGGCCAAAGCTCCAGGCAAAGATGCTCCTATTGAGGAGGACATTCTAGGGACCTAGAGATCACTACCCAGTAGCTGAGGGCAAAGACCAGACATCTATTTGGATAAAATTAATTCTTCACTATATAGGTACTCAATCATTTTTAATTGTGTAAAGTTTCTCAAACCTAGAAATTTAACCCACTTGTCTAGAGCTAAACAGTTAATCATGTTGTTTCTGTTACATAACAGTGTCTTCAAAGACATATGCTTTAACTTTTCATTTCTGGGGAGGGTTTGGCTTATTTCCTCATGCTATGCATGGCTGTGATATGGCTGACAGCCATCTGGTAGCAGACTGATTAAATTAGCTCCTTTTCATCATGGAGGGAAAGATTTCTCCTCAGTGAAATAGATAAATATCTGGATATAGATTTGCCTTCGTTGCTTATAATGCCTCTGCCAGCACCACCATCACGAACTTGCAGAATGCCTTATTCATTGTCATGCCAGTCAGGAAACACAACCTGAGCTGCAGTGTCCAGAGTTTTTATTAGAGTTTCTTTATACAGTTGTGCGCCACATAATGATGTTTTGGTCAATGTAAGACTGCATACATAATGGTGGTTTCATAAGATTAGTACCATATAGCCTAGGTGTGTAGTAGGCTATACCATTTAGGTTTGTGTAAGTATACTCTCTGATGTTTTCACAATGATGAAATTGCCTAATGATGCATTTCTCAGAAGGTATCGCTTATCATTAAGCAATGCATGACTGTATAAGCATGATTGATTGAATCATCAACCATGTGGTTGAACTTCATCTCCAGTTCCCTTTTCTCTCCAAAGGTTGATATCATGTGGCTCAAAGCCCCAACCCTCCACTCACATAACTGGTCTTTCTGGTGTGGCCAGTATCCATCTTGAGTTATCTCATTAGCATAAACTCTCTGGGGGTCCACCATGAGTCACATTGCTAGCGTAAACTAGCAAGTGTGGTCCCAGGGACCAAAGAAAAAGGGACAAAAGGCACTCCAATCACTCAGGAAATTCCAAAGGTTTAGTGGTTATCTCCAAGGAACTAGGGACAAAGGCCAGCCAAGTTATTTATTACACAATCATAAACTTAAATATAAAATATGAAACTTTTAGAAAAAATATAAGAAAATTTCCAGGACCTAAGGTTAGTGAAAATTTCCTAGACTTGACAACAAAAATACAATTCATAAAAGGAAAAATTGATACACCACGATCAAGTGGGATTTATACCAGGGACACAGGGATGGTTCAACATCTGCAAGTCAATCAACGTGATACACTACATTAACAAAATGAGAAACAAAAACCACATGATCATCTCAATAGATGCAGAGAAAGCATTTGACAAGATCCAACACCCATTTATGATAAAAACCCTCAATAAAATGGGTATAGAAGGAAAGTATCTCAACATAATAAAGGCCATATATGACAAACCCACAGTCAACATCATACTCAATGGACAAAAACTGAAAGCCATCCCTCTGAGAACAGGAACAAGACAAGGGTGCCTACTTTCACCACTCTTATTCAACATACTACTGGAGGTGTTGGCCAGAGCAATTCAGCAGGAAAAAGAAATAAAAGGAATCCAAGTAAGCAATCAAGAAGTAAAACTCTCACTGTTTGCAGATGACATGATCTTATATATAGAAAACCCCAAAGAATCCACAGGAAAACTATTAGAAATAATAAACACCTACAGCAAAGTTGCAGGGTATAAAATCAACGTGCATAAATCAGTAGCATTTCTATACGCTAACAATGAACTAACAGAAAAAGAACTCAAGAACTCAATCCCATTCACAATAGCAACAAAAAGAATAGAATACCTTGGGATAAATTTAACCAAGGAAGTGAAAGATCTATACAACGAAAACTACAAGACTTTCCTGAAAGAAATTGATGGTGACATAAAGAGATGGAAAGACATTCCATGCACATGGATTGGAAGAATAAACATAGTTAAAATGGCCATACTACCTAAATCAATCTACAGATTCAATGCTATCCCAACCAGAATCCTAATGACATTCTTTACAGAAATTGAACAAAGAATCCTAAAATTCATATGGGGCAAGAAAAGACCCCAAATTGCTAAAGCAATCCTGAGAAAGAAGAACAAAGCCGGAGGCATCACAATCCTTGACTTCAAAGCATACTACAAAGCTACAGTAATCAAAACAGCATGGTACTGGGACAAAAACAGGTGCACAGATCAATGGAACAGAATTGAAAGCCCAGAAACAAAACCACACATCTATGGACAGCTAATCTTAGACAAAGGAGCAGAGGGCCTACAATGGAGAAAAGAAAGTCTCTTCAACAAATGGTGCTGGGAAAACTGGAAAGCCACATGTAAAAGAATGAAAATTGACCATTCTTTTCCACCATTCACCAAAATAAACTCAAAATGGATCAAAGACCTAAAGATTTGGCCTGAAACAATAAGTGTTCTAGAAGAGAATATAGGCAGTACACTCTTTGACATCAGTTTCAAAAGAATCTTTTCAGACACCGTAACTCCTCAGACGAGGGAAACAATAGAAAGAATAAAC
Organism: Equus asinus; assembly: GCF_041296235.1. Taxonomy (NCBI): domain Eukaryota; kingdom Metazoa; phylum Chordata; class Mammalia; order Perissodactyla; family Equidae; genus Equus; species Equus asinus. The sequence goes on from NC_091803.1 coordinate 24,210,503, forward strand.
AAATGGGACTTCATCAGACTAAAGAGCTTCTTCAAGGCAAATGAAAACAGGATTGAAACAAAAAAACAACCCACTAACTGGGAAAAAATATTTGCAAGTCATATATCTGACAAGTGCTTAATCTCCATGATATATAAAGAACTCACACAGCTCAACAACAAAAAATCAAGCAACCTGATCAAAAAATGGGCAGGGGACTTGAACAGACATTTCTCCAAAGAAGGTATACAGATGGCCAATAGACACATGAAAAGATGCTCATCATCACTAATCATCAGGGAAATGCAAATCAAAACTACACTAAGATATCACCTTACACCTGTTAGAATGGCAAAAATATCCAAAACAAAAAGTGACAAATGTTGGAGAGGTTGTGGAGAAAAAGGAACCCTCGTACACTGTTGGTGGGAATGCAAACTGATGCAGCCACTATGGAGAAACGTATGGAGATTTCTCTAAAAATTAAAAATAGAAATACCTTATGACCCAGCCATCCCACTACTGGGTATCTACCCAAAGAACTTGAAATCAGCAATTCCAAAAGTTCCATGCACCCCTATGTGCATTGCAGCATTATTTACAATAGCCAAGACGTGGAAGCAACCTAAATTCCCATCAACTGATGATTGGATAAAGAAGATATGGTGTATATATGCAATGGAATACTACTCAGCCATAAAAAAGACAAAATCGTCCCTTTCACAGCAATGTGGATGAACCTTGAAGGTATTATGTTAAGTGAAACAACCCAGACAGAGAAAGACCAACTCTGTATGACTCCACTCATAGGTGGAAGTTAAACATAGAGACAAAGAGAATTGATTGGTGCTTACCAGGAGAAAGGGGGGGGTGGGGGGAGAGCACAAAGGGTGAAGTGTTACACCTACAACATGACTAACAATAATGTACAACTGAAATTTCACAAGGTTGTAAACTATCATAATCTTAATAAAAAGTTAAAAAAAAAAAAGAATGTTACTTGCTTACCACTTTAGAGAACTCTGTTGTATCAGTGAATGGAAGTTATACAAACTCTGCAATTCATATAGTGCAGTGTTTAGGCACACTTGTACAGGGTCCTAGTTAACGGCAATGTAGGAGAATCCTGAACTCATTTCTTCCCACAGACACATCAAATATGCAGCTAATTCCAGTACATTTGCATCTGATAAAACCCAAAAACTAGCTGAGTCGCTCCTACACATCAGATAACAAGAAAAATCACACATCGAAACTTGTAGGAGAGGCTGAGACACAATCTCACCATAAGCCCCACCTCCAGCGTGGCACCCCACAATCCAGATATAGCTCACAACTTCTAGTTTCTCCCTGAGAAGTGAAGGGTTTGAACCCAACATTTACAATGTGCACGTGAGAGACAAGCCTCTAAAACATCTAGCTTTGAAATCCAATGGGGCTTGCACTCATGAGATCCATAAAAGGCTTTTTGTGAGACAGTTATTAAAGGGCTCACAGAGAAACATCTGGTAATGCCCCAGGGCCCAGCACAGAAGCACCAAATCTTTCTGTAAAAGAGGCCTATTTCCTTATCTTAAAGCTTTGACTTGAGGGGCAGGCATCTAATTTAACACACCTCTCGGGGACTACTGAAAGATGGAGGTGGTCAGGTATCATAGTTGCACTCTCTGTCTGCCTCACTCCGGGTCATGGGTATCTCCTGGAAAGGAACTTCTGTACTCACCTAGCACCCTAGTTATTATGGCTTCTTCCCAGGGGATGCCCCTTGATTGCTTAGGTTTGGTAGCAAGCAGAGCTTACATTTGCAGGTCCCTCAGGAGTGTAACAAATGGAAAAAGAGTTTTAACTGGCTACATCCCAGGCACATCAAAGAGGCAGGAGGCTAAAATGCCCAGTCTTTCTATGAAAAACACTTATTAGCTTATCTTCTCAGCAGCAGCTTGAGGGGCAAGCGTCTGAGTAAACACACATCTAAGGGCCAACTGTAATCCTCTCCAGAGACCTCAGAGGGTAGGTGTTATCTTTGCTCTCTCCTTTTGCCTCACTCCAGGTCACTGGCACCTCCTGAAAAGGAGCTTGCACAGACATCTAGAGCCCCATGTGTTGCAATTACACCCAGAGAACATCCCTTGATCACCTGGCTCTGGTGGCCAATGGGGTTTATGTTTCCAAGTCCTGTAGTGCTGTAACAAACAAAGAAAAGTTCTTAACCAGATACACCCCCATGGAACAAGCAGAGACATCATACTGAAACATGCCTCTAGTATTTCTGTGGAAGAGGCCTACTAGCTTATCTTCATAGCTATGGGCTGAGGGACAGGCTTCTAATTAAACACACACATATGAGCTGACTGTAATCTCTCCAGAGACCATAAAGGGTGGCAGGTGCTATCTTTATGCTGTCCTTCTACCCAACCACAAGTCATCACTCTCCCCAGAAAAGGAGCATGTGTACATATCTGACACCCCAGCTTTTGTGTCTATCACCCAGGAGACACATCCCTCGATAGTCTGACTCTGGTGGTGGCCAGTTGGGTTTGTGTTTGTGTGTTCAGTTGGATGGTAGGAAACAAAGTGTCCTCAACTGGTTATCAGCCAAGGGCTCACTGCAGAGGGAACAGAGAGAAAAACCCATCTCCAAGTCTTCCCCTAAAAGAGGTATATTAGCATACTTTACAGCTGCCAACCAAGCTTCTGTCTTCCAATCAGCCTGAATTGAAGTGCTGACTGAGATCCTCCCCTTTGGAATGCTGACAGGATCCATCAACTACTGGGATCTACTAAAAGTGAAGTAGGCTTCTTGGACAATCACAAAGGTTTGAGAGACAACAAAGGGCTAGGGAAGAATTGAACAATAAAGTTCATTTCCTACATGAGGCCACACCTTTGAGACTGGAAGAGGTGACTGTTTTATCTAATACATAAAACTGACTCAGTCAAGGAAAATGAAGAAACAGGAATATGTTCCAAAGAAAGGACAAGATAAAACCTCAGAAAAAGACCTTAATGAAACAGAGATAAGTGATTTACTTGATAAACAGTTCATATAATAGTCATAATTATGCACATAGAGCTCAGGAGAACAATGTATGAACTAAGTGAGAATTTCAACAGAGATATAAAATATAATAAAGTAACAAATAGAAGTCACGGCACTGAATAATACAATCATTGAACTGAAAAATACAACAGAGGGTTTCAACTACAGACTAGAAGAAGCAGAAGAAAAGATCATTGAACTCAAAGACAGGTCAGTAGAACTTACCCAATCAGAGCAGCAAAAATGAAAAGAATGACAAAGTGAAGAGAGCTTAAGAGATTTATGGGACAACATCAAGCAGAACAAAATTTGCATTATAGGGATCCCAGAAGGAGGAGAGAGAGAAAGGGTAAGAGAACTTATTTAAAGAAATAATGGCTGAAAACTTCCCTAACCTGGGGAGATAAACAGACATCCAGATTCTGGAAGCCCAGAGACTTCCAAATAAGATGAACCCAAAGAGACCAACATGAAGACACATCATAATTAAATTGTCAAAAGTGAAAGTCAAGGAAAGAATCTTAAAAACAGCATGAGAGAAAACAACTTGTTATGTACAAGGGAATCCCATAAGATTATCAGCAGATTTTTCAGCAGAAACCTTGCAGGCAAGAAGGGAGTGGCACAACATATACAATATATTGGGTGAGGGGGAGCTGTCAAGCCAGAATACTCTATTCGGCAAAGTTGTCCTTCAGAATTGAAGGAGACATAAAGAGTTTTCCAGCAAGCCAAAAGCTGAATGAGTTCATCACCAGTAGACTGGCCTTAAAAGAAATGTTAAAGGAACTTCTTTAAGCTTAAACAAAAGAGCACTAATTAGGAAGAGAAAAACTTATGAAAGTATAAACCACATTAGCAAAGATGTATACAGTAACGTTTAGACTAACCTAATGTTGTAAAGATGTGAGTTAATCACATATAAAGCTAGTATGAAGGTTAAAAGACCAAAGTAGTGAAAATAACTATTACTGCAATAATTTGTTAAGGGATATACAAGATAAAAATATGTAAATGGTGAGATTCGAAACATAAAATGTGTGGCTAGAAGTAAGACTGCATTCAAACTTATAAGTTGTTTTATATAAACCTCATGGTAACCACAAAGTGAAAACATATAGTAATTATGCAAAAGATAAGCAGAAAGGAATCTAAGTATACCACCAAAGAAAATCATCAAATCACAACGGAATAGAGAAAGAGAAGAAGAAAAGAATAGAAAAATTACAAAAAATCAGAAAACAATTAACAAAATGGCAATGTCTGACCTTATCAATAATTCCTTTAAGTGTAAATGAACTAAATTTTCATTAAAGAGACATAAAGTGGCTGAATGAATTAAAAAACTAGATCCATCTATATGCTGCCTGTAAGAGACTTGCTCCAGTTGTAAGGACAGAAAAAGACTGAAAGTGATGGGATGGAACAAGATATTTCATGCAAATGGAAGTCAGAAGAAAGCCAGAGTAGCTATACTTATATCATACAAAATAGACTTTAGACAAAGACTGCAGTAAGAGACAAAGAAGGTCATTACCTAATGATAAAGGGTTAATCCAACAAGGAGTTACAACCTTTGTAAATATTTATCCACCCAACATAGGAGCACCTAAATAAATAAAGCAAATATTAACAGATCTAAAGGGAGAAATAGACAGCAAAACAATAATAGTAGGGGACTTTAATACCTCACTTTCATCAATGGATAGATCCACCACACAGACAAAAAAGAAAATATTAGACTTACATGACACATTAAACCAGATGGACATAACAGACATATACAGAACATTCCATCCCAAAGCATCAGAATACACATTCTTCTCAAGTGCATATGGAACATTCTCCAGGATAGGTCATAAGTTAGGCCACTAAACATGTCTCAATAAATTTAGGAAGAGTGAAATCATATCAGGCATCTTTTCTGAAAACAATGATATGAAATTAGAAGTCAATTACAAGAAGAAAATTTATATAGAAGTGAAGATTAAACAACACGCTACTGAAAAATCAGTAGTTCAAAGAAGTCAAAAAATACCTTGAGACTAATGAAAATGGAAATACAAAATATCAAAACATGCAATGCAGCAAAAGCAGTGCTAAGAGGGAAGTTTACGGCAATGAACAGCTACATCAAGAAACAAAAGAGATAAATACACAGCCTAACTTTACTCCACAAGGAACAGGAAAAAGAAGAACACATGAAGCCCAAAGTTAGTAGAAGGAAGGTAACAACAAAGATCAGAGTAGAAATAAATGAAATAGAAACAAAAAATAGAATAGAAAAGAACAACAAAACTAAGAGTTGGTTTTTTGAAAAGATAAAATTGGCAAACTTTTCGCTGTACTCATCAAGGAAAAAAGAGAGAGGACTCAAATAAATAAAATCAGAAGTGAAAAGAAGATGTTACAGCTGATACAACAGAAATACAAAGGCCCTTAAGAGACTACTATTAATTAGACAACCTAGAAAAAGTGTATAAACTCCTAGAAACATTCAATCTACCAAGACTGGATCATGAAGAAGTAAAAAATCTGAACACACAAATTGCTAGTAAGAAGATTGAATCAGTACTCAAAAACCTCCCAACAAACAAACTTCTAGGACCAGATAGCTTCACTGGTGAATTCCAGCAAATAATTACTAAAGAATTAATATCAATCTTTCTCAAACTTTCCCAAAAATAGAAGAGGAAGGAACACTTCCCAACACAAATGGGACTATATCAAACTTAAATCTTCTCCAAAGCAAAAGAAACAATAATCAACAATCAAAAGCAAACTACAGACTGGGAGAAAATTTTTGCAAGCCATATATCAGAAGAGGAGTTAACATCCAAAATATATGAACAACACATACATTTCATTCTTTTGAGTGTGACTATTTAGTTTTCCCAACACCGTTTTTTGAAAAGACTACCCTTTCTTCCTTAAGTATTCTTGACTCACTTTTCAAATGTTAGTTGACCTTATATACATGGGTTTATTTCTGAGCTCTCTGTACTGTTCTAATGGTCTGTCTGTTCTTATGCCAGTACTATGTTGTTTTGATTATTATAGCTTTTAACATAGTTTGAAATTAGGAAGTGTGATGCCTCTAGCTTTCTTCTTCTTTCTCAGGATTGCTTTGGCCATTTGGGGTCTTTCTGGTTCCATATGAATTTTAGGATTGTTTTTCTATATTGGTTAAAAATGCCACTGGGCTTTTGATAGGAATTTCATTGAATCTATAGATGGCTTTAGGTAGTATGGACATTTTAACAATATGAATTCTTCCAGTCCTTGAACACAGGATATCTTTCCATTTATTTATGCCTTCTTCAATTTATCTTACACCACTTGCAAAAATTAATCAGCATGGATTAGACTTAAATGTAAGATCTGAAACCATAAAAATCCTGGAAGAAAACATAGGGATGAAGCTCTTTGAGATTAGTCTTGGCAACATTTTTTGGATATGACACCAAAAGCACAGCAAACAAAAGTAAAAATCAACAAATGGGACTACATCACACTAATAAGTTTCTGCACAGCAAAAGAAACAATCAACAAAATGAAGACAAAATCTACTGAGTGGGAGATAATATTTGCAAACTATATATCAAATAAGTGGTTAATATCCAAAATATATGAGGAACGCATGCAATTCAATATGGATTAAAGGCTTACCTGTAAGTCCTGAAACCATAAAACTACGAGAGGAAAACAAAGGGGAAAAGCTTCTTGATGTTGGACTGGGCAACGATTTCTTAGCTGTGATACCAAAAATACAGGCAACAAAAGCAAAAATAAACAAGTGGGACTACATCAATCTAAAAAGATTTTGCACTGCAAAGAAAACAATCACAAAAATGAAAAAGGCAGCCTAAAGAATGAGGAAAGGTACTTGTAAACCACATATCTGATAAGGGGTTAATACATAAAATATAAAGAACTCATATAACTCAATAACAAAAAAACAAATAGTCTAATTATAAAATGAGCAAGGAACCCAAACATACCTTTTTCCAAAGAAGATATTCTATTGAACAATGGATACATAAAGAGGTGTTCAATATCACTAATCAGGGAAATGCAAATCAAAATCACAAGATATCACCTCACACTTCTTAGGATGGCTATTACAAAAAAGAGAAAAAATAAGTTTTGGGAAGGATGTGGTGAAAAAGGAATACTTGTACACTGTTCACAGCATGTATATTTGTACAATCATTATGGAAAACAGTATGGAAGTTCCACAAAAAAATAACAATAGAGCTACCAAATTTTGCAGCAATCTCACTTCTAGGCATATATCCAAAGGAATTGAAATCAGGAACTCAACAAGGTATCTTCATCCCCATGTTCATTGCAGTATTATTTCCAATTGCCAGACATGGAAGAAACTTAAATGGGTATTTATGAAAGGATTTTTAAATTGTGGTATGTACACAAAGAAGGGCATTACATGATAAAGGGAAAAATCCAACAAGAAAATACAGCAATTGTAAACATGTATGTCCCCAACATAAGAACACCTAAATAAGGCAACTATTATCAGACATAAAAAGAAAAATAGTCATAAACACAATAACAGTAGGGAACTTTCATACTCCCCTTACATCCATGGATGGATCATCCAGACAGAAGAGCAACCAGGAAACATTAGCCTTACATGACACAATTAGATAAGATGGATTGAATACATATATACAGAACATTCCATCAAAAAACAGCAGAATACACATTCTTCTCAAATGCACATGGAACATTCCCTAGGATAGATCACATATTAGGCCACAAAACAAGTCTCAATAAATTTAAGATGATGGAAATAATATCAAGCATCTTTTCTGACCACTACAGTATGAAACTAGAAATAAACTACAAGAACACTTTTAAAAAATCAGCAATTATGTAGAGAATTCACAAAATGCTACTGAAGAACTATTGGGTCACCAAAAAATAAAAAACATCTGGAGATAAAAGAAAATGAAAATATGACATACCAAAATTTATGGGATACAGCAAAAATGGCACTAAGAAGGAAGTTTATAGTAAATAAAAGCCTACCTCAAAAAACTTGAAAACTCTCATAAATAATCTAACACTACACCTAAAGGAATTAGAAAATTAAGAACAAACAAAGCCCAAAATCAGTAGAAGGAAGAAAATAAAAATCAAAGCAGAAATAAATGAAATAGAGACTAACGAGATAACAGAAAAGATCAATGAAAATAAGGGTTGGTTCTTTGTTGAAAAGGTGAACAAAATTGACAAAACTTTAGCTAGATTCAACAAGGAAAAAGAAGACTCAAATAGATGAAATCAGAAATAAAATAGGGGAAATTACAGCGTATACCACGGAAATACAAAGGGTAATAAGAGAATAGTATGAAAAGATACGCCAAGAAAAAGTAAACTCTAGAAATAGATAAATTCTTAAGATTGTACAACTTTCCAAAAACTGAATCAGTAAGAAATAAGGAACTTGAATACGCCAATCACTAGTAAGGAGATTGAAACAGCAACCAAAAACCTCCCAAAAAACAAAAGTCCAGAACCATATGGCTTCCCTGGTGAATTCTACCAATCAAAGAAGATTTAGTTTCTATCCTTCTCAAACTCCTCCAAAAAACTGATGAGGAGAGGAACCTTCCTAATTCATTCTATGTGGCCATTACCCTCATACCAAAACCAGACAGACAACACAAAGAAAGAATATGACAGACCAATATCACTGATGAACATAGATGCAAAAATCCTTGACAAAATACTGGCAATTTGAATACAGCAATACATTCAAAGGATCATACACCATGATCAAGTGGGATTTATCCCAGGGATGCAAGAATGTTTCAACATCTGCAAATCTCAATGTGATATACTACATTAATAAAATGAAGAATAAAATCACATGATCATCTCAATAGATGCAGAGGAAGCATTCAACAAGACACCACATCCACTTATGATAAAAACTCTGAATAAATTGGGTATAAAAGGGAAATGCCTCAACATAATAAAGGCCATATATGATAAACCCACAGGTGACATCATACTAAACAGTGAAAAACTGAAAGCTATCCTTCTAACAATAGGAACAAGCATGCCCACTTTGCCGCTGTTATTCAACAGAGTATTGGAAGTCCTCGCCAGAGCAATTAGGCAAGAAAAAGAAATAAAAGGGAACCAAGTTGGAAATGAAGAAGTAAAATTGTCACTATATGCAGATGACATGATTTTATATATAGAAAACCCTAAAAGAAATCCTCCAAAATATTATTAGAAATAATAAATGAATACAGTAAACTTGCAGGATACAAAATCAACATAAAAAAGCAGTTGCATTTCTATACACTAATAATGAACTAGTAGAAAGGGAAATCAAGAATACAATCCCATTTACAATAGCACCAAAAAGAACAAAATACCTACAAATAAATTTAACTGAGGAGGTGAAAGATCTATACATTGGAAACTATAAGACATTGTTGAAAGAAATCAAAGAGGACATAAAGAAATGGAAAGATATTCCATGCTCATGGCTTTGAAGAATAAACATAGTTAAAATGTCCATATTACCTAAAGCAATCCACAGATTCAGTGCAATCCTAGTAACCAAAGCAGCATTGTACTGGCACAAAAACAGTCACACAAATCAGTAAAACAGAATTGAGAGTCCAGAAGTAAAGCCACACAACTGTGGACAGCTAATCTTCAACAATGCAGATGAGAACATTCAATGGAGAAAGGAAGGTCACTTCAATACATGGTGCTAGGAAAACTGGACAGTCACATGAAAAGAATAAAAGCAGACCATTATCTTACGCCATGCACAAAATTAACTTAAAATAGATTAAAAACTTGAATGTAAAACTCCTAGAGGAAAACATAGGTAGTAGGCTCTTTGACATTGGTCATAGCAGTATCTTTTCAAATACCTTGTCTATACTTAGGCAAGAGAAACAAAAGAAAAAATAAACAAATAGGACGGTATCAGACTGAAGAGCTTCTGCACAGCAAGGAAACCATCAATAAAACAAAAAGACAGCCCACCAACTGAGAGAAAATATTTGCAAATCATATATCTGAGAAAAGATGAATTTATGAAATATATAAGGAAGTCATACAACTCAACAACAAAAAAATGAACAACCTGATCAAAAAATTGGCAGAGGATATCAACAGACATTTTTCCAAAGACAATATACAGATGGCCAATAGCACATGAAAAGATGTTCAGCACCACTAATCATCAGGGAAATGCAAATCAAAACTACACTAAGATATCACCTTGCACTCATTAGAATGACTATAATCACCAAGACAAAAAATAAGTGTTGGAAATGTTGTGTAGAAAAGGGAACCCTCATACACTGCTGGGTGGGAATGCAACCTGGTGCAGCCACTATGGAAATAGTATGGAGATTACTCAAAAAATTAAAAACACAAATATCATATGACCCAGCTGTCCCACTACTGAATATTTATCCAAAGAAATTGAAATCACCAATTCAAAGACACTATGCACCCCTGTGTTCATTGCAGCATTATTCACAATAGCCAAGATGCGGAAGCAACCCAAATGCCCATCGACTGATGACTGGATAAAGATGTGGTATACATAATGGAATACTACTCAACCATAAAAAAGACAAAATCATCCCATTCGCAACAACATGGAAGGACCTTGAGGTATTATGTTAAGTGAGATAAACCAGACAGAGAAAGACAAACACCACATGATTTCATTCATGTGTGGAAGATAAACAAAAACAAAGACAAAGAGAACAGTTCACTAGTTACCAGGGTGAAGGGGGTTGAGGGTGGGCACAAAGGGTGAAGGGGCGCACTTACATAGTGATAGACAAATGGTAATGTACAACTGAAATTTCACAATTTTGTAAACTGCTATGACCTCAATAAAAACAAAATCCATCCTAATTGGCCCCAACTAAAAAAATCATTACCATTTGAGCTGTAAACTTTAGTGATTTGGAAAATTAGATTCTGGAGTAGAAGTCTTTTTACCAGTTGAAAGGAATAGAACAACATATTTGTTTATTAAAAAAATTATCTTGAAACAAACAAAAATGGAACCACAACATATCAAATCCTGTAGGATGATGCTGCAAAAGCAGTTCTGACAGGAAAGTTTATAACAATAAAGGCAAAAATTAAAAATTTAGAAAGATCTCAAATAATCTAACTTTACACCTCAGGGAACTAGTAAAAAGAACAAACTAAGTCCAAAATTATCAGAAGGAAGGAAATAATAAAAATCAGAGCAGAAATAAATGCAAGAGACAAGAAAAGCAATAGAAAGAATCAACAAACCTAACAGCTGATTTTTCAAAAAGATAAATAAAATTGGCAAACCTCTAGCTAGACTACTTAAGAAAAAAAAAAGATTCAAATGAATAAAGTTAGAAATGAAAGATAAGATGTTACACCTGGTACCAAGAAATCTGGTATTATAAGAGACTACTATGAACAATTATATTTCAACAAATTGGATAACCTAGAAGACATGCATAAATTCCTAGAAACATATCAAGATTGAATCATGAGTCCAGCCCCAGTGGCCTAGTGGTTAAGTTTCGTGTGCTCCACTTTGGCAGCACAGGTTCAGTTCTGGGCACAGACCTTCACCACTCATCTGTCAGCAGCTATGCTGTGGTGGTAGCTCACATAAAAAGGGAAAAAAGAGGAAGATTGGCAATGGATGATAGCTCAGGGTGAATCTTCACCCACAAAAAAAAAAAATTGCATCATGAAGAAATAGAAAATATGAACAGACTAATCATGAGTAAGGAGACCCAGTCAATAATCAAAAAGCCCCAACACACACACACACACAAAATAGGATCTGGTGGCTTCACTGGTGAGATTTATCAAACATTTAAAAAATAATGTCAATCCTTCTCAAATACTTTCAAAAAGCTGAAGAAGAGAGAACACTCCCAAACTCATTTGATGAGGCCAGCATTACCTCATTAACAAAGCCAGATAAGATACTATAAGACAAGAATTATAGCCCAAGAGCCATGATGAAAAGAGATGCAAAAATTCTCAACAAAATACTAGCAACTCAAATTCAAAAGCACATCAAAAGGATAAAATGCCATGATCAATCAAAATTAATCCCTTGGATGCAAGCATTGTTCAACATATGCAAATCAATAAATGTGATGCACCACAGGAATAGGATGAAATAAAATAATTATGGATCATCTCAATACATGCAGAAGAATTTTTTTTAAAATGCAACATCCTCTCATGGAAAAAAACCTCAAAAAATTAGGTATAGAAATAACATACCTCAACATAATAACAGCCATATACAACAAATCCACAGCTAACATCATACTCAATGATAAAAGACTGAAAGCTTTTCCTCTAAGATCAAGAACAAGACAAGGATGCCCACTCTCCTCACTCTTATTCAACATAACCCTGGAAGACCTGGCTAGAGCAATCAGGCAAGATAAAGAAATAAAAGGCATCCAAATCATAAAGGAAGAAGTAAAACTGTCATTATTTACAGATGACGTTATCTTATATAGAGAAAATCCTAAAGGCTCAATCAAAAAATTATTGGGATTAATCAACAAACTCAGTAAAGTTGCGGTTTCCAAATCAACATACAGAAATCAGTTGCATTTGCATACACCAACAATGAGATATCTAAAAAACAAAGACAAAAAACTAACCCATTCAGAATAGCATCAAAAACACACACAAAAATAGTAATAAATTTAACCAAGCAAGGGAAAGCCATGTACACTGTACAATGAAAACTACAAGACTTTGACGAAAGAAATGGAAGAAGACATAAACAAATGGAAAGATAGCCCATGTTCATTGATCAGAAGAATTAATATCGAAAAAATGCCCAATTTGCCCAAAGCAATCTACAAATTCAATGAAATACTTATCAAGATTCCAATGGCAATTTTTACAGAAATAGAAAATAATTTTATGCAACCACAAAAGACCCCATGTAGCCAGGCAACACTGAGAAAAAAATGAGATAGAGGAATTACACTTTCTGATTTCAAACTATACTACAAAGCTCTAGTAATTAAAACAATATAGTGTTAGACTAAAAATAGACACATAGACCAATCAACAGAAGAGAGAGCCCAGAAATAACCCCTCCACACATGGTCAATTGATATTTGACAAGGAAGCCAGGAATACTCTAATGGGGAAAGAACTGTCTCTTCAACAAATGGTGCTGGGAAAACTGGATGCAAAATAATAAAACTGGTCCCCTAACACCTCTCAAAAATTAATTTGAAATGGATTAAATACTTAAACATAAGACCTGATGCCATAAAACTTCTAGATAAAAACATAGGGAAGAAGCTCCTGGACGGTGGGCTTGGCAATGGTTTTTTTGGACATGACACCAAAAGCGTAATCAACAAAAGTAAAAATCAACAAGTGGGACCACAATGAACTAAAACCTTCCGCACAGCAAAAAGTACTACAAAATGAAAAGATAACTTACAGAATGAGAGAAAATATTTCCAAGCCATATATCAGATAAGAGGTTATTATCAAAGATATATAAAGAACTCATACAACTCAGTAACAACAACAACAAAAATCTGATTTAAAAATGAGCAGAGGAACTTAATAGACATTTTTCCAGAGAAGACATCCAATGGCCAACAGGTGTATGAAAGGATGCTCAACATCACTAATCATCAGTGAAATGCAAATCAAAAGCAAATGAGATATCACCTCACACCTGTTAGAAGGGCTATCACCAAGAAGACAAGAGATAAGTGTTGGAGAGGATGTCGAGAAAAGGGAACCCCTGTACACTGTTGGAAGGAATGCAAATTGGTTCAGCTACTATGGAAAACAATATGAAGGTTCCTCAAAAAGTTAAAAATAGATCTACCAATTCCACTTCTGGATATATACTCAAAAGAAATGAAAACAAGAAATGAAAGAGATATATGCACACCTATGTTTATTGCAGCATTATTCACAATAGCCAAGGTACAAAAAGAATCTAAGTGCCTATCAACAGACAAATGGATAAGGAAGATGTGAGATTATATATATATACACATATATATAATAGAATATTATTCAGCCATGAGAAAGGATATCCTGCCATTGTGATGACATAGATGGACCTTGATCATGTTACACTAGGTGGGATAATTCAGACAAAGACAAATACTGTTTGATATCACTTATGTGTGAAGTGCAAAAAAGCTGAACTCGTAGAAACAGAGAACAGAGTGGTGGTTACCAGGAGCTTGAGGGCTGGAGAATTGGGGAAAAGTCAGTCAATAGGAACAAACTTCCAATTAGAAGATGAGCAAGTTCTGGAGACCTAATGTACTGCATAGTTAGTATAGTCAACAATATTGTATTATATACTTCAAATTGCTAAGAGACTAGATCTTACATGTTCTCACCACAAAAACTAAATGGTAATTGTGTGACATGATAGAGGTGTTAGCTAACACTACAGTGGTAATCATATTGCAAAATGTAAATATATAAAACAACACATTGTATACTTTAAATATACACACTATTGTATGTCAATTATATCTCAATAGAGTTGGGAAAAACAAATGGAAAACCAAAATTTAGTAAATGTCTAAAAATGTATACATCTGGAAACTAGTCTGCCCATTGCCTAGCTCTCAAGGTAAAAATGAAAGCAAAGATAAATAATTCAGAATCACTAACAGAAGGGAGCATGTCAGTTCACTGAGAAGTGCAGTATTTGTTGTATCTTATATCAAAAAGAAATATTCATGCAACAATTTTCACAACAAATATTGCAAGTTTTTCAGACAATACCTACCACCACAGATTTCCTGTCAGTGATCTTAGGTCAGCACTTCCAATAGAAGTATAATGTGGCCACATATGTAATTTTAAATTTTCTTATAGCTATATTAAAAAGGTAAAAAGATTCAGGTGAAAATAATTATTTCATTTAACTCAATATATCAAAATTTTATAATCTCAACATGAAATCCTTATTTTTTAAAATTGAGATATTTTACTTATTTAATTAAATCTTTTAAATCTAGCATGTCTTTTACATTTTCATCACATCTCAATCCAGACCAGCCACATTTCAAAGACTCAGTATCTGCTGTGGACTAAATGCTTGCTTCCTCCCAAAAATCATATATTGAAGCCCTAATTCCCAATGTGATGGTATTTGAAGATCGTGCTTTTGCAAGATACTTAGGATTAAATGAAGCCATAAGAGTGGAGTCCTTATGATGAGATTAATGGTCTTACAAGAAGAAGAAGAACTCAATAAAATAACTTTATGTTAAAAAAAGAACAAGAAGAGAGAGAAATATGCATCTCTCTCTCCTGTGTGAGGACACAGTGAGAAAGTGGCCATCTGCAAGCTAGGAAAAGAGCCCTCACATGGACCAAATGGCTGACACCTTGGTCTTTGACTTCCCAGCCTCCAGAACTGTGATAAACAAATGTCTATTGTTTTCGTCATATAATATCACTAGTGCCTACCACATTGGACAGCAGAGTTCTAGGTGAATCACCAACCATTTAGTAACCCAGCTACATTTTCTCCAGTGTGGCGTCATGGAGCATGACTTTCAGATATAGTTGTTTATTGTGCACAAAATACTGCATGATTTGATCTGGCGAGTTGTTCTATGATACTGATACCTGAAAGAGATGGTAAAGGAGCATGGAGAAGGAGCATGTGCAATTGCAGAGGCTGGGGTCCAAAACCAGCTGTGCCAAGTACAGGGTGAGTGATCTTGAAATGGACACCTCTGAGTCTCAGGTCTTGATTTGTTAAAAAAAAAAAAAAAAGCAACAAAATGGGTTATAAGTAATGTGAAAAATGAAGATGTGTTTTCCCAGTGTCTGGCACACAATAAGTGCTCAGTAATGTTAGCTCGTGAGCAATAGTTAAAGAAGCATGCAGAATTTGAAATTACTTTTCCAGAAAATTAGGGTCATCAGCCATCCAGGTATCATATTCTATCCTAAGTGCTTCACACGTGAATTATATGATCTTTACAACAAGCCCATGAAGTAGGCACTAGTGCCATGCTCATTTCACAGATTAGGAAAATGAAACATAAGGATGTCAAATAACTTGTGCAAGTCCACACAGCTTATAAGTGGCAGAGTCAAAATCCTAACTGGACAGTCCATTGCCTTATCCACTGGGCTACACTGCTTCTCTAAATAGTCTCAAGTACCAAGAAATATTCTTCCCTTTAGTGTGGGGCCACGTGTGTACTTCTCCAAGGACCTGCATACACATGGATCCACATGGGCTTCCTCGCTTTTGGAGAGGTTCGCTTAAATCCTACCTTTTCTGGCTGCTGTGTATGGGTATGTCACGGTTACATGGACCTTTCCATTCAGTCCAGCCTAGCATTTGTTGTTGGTATGAGAATGCTGAGGCTCCACCAGGAGGAACGTGTGGGAACTGCTTCCTCATGCCAGTAGATTTTTAGAGTTTTTTGTGGTGTGCCATGGTGTTTTGTTGTTAAATCCACACACATACACATGCAGGAGCACATACACACACAGATAAATATATAAATATACATATATAAATATATAAATTTCTTTACACAGACATATATAGAAAGAGAGGACAGGAGAAGGGAGGAAGAAAAAGGAAAAACAAGGAGGGAAAGAAGGAAGAGATAAGGTACAGATCACAGACTCTGGCCTCGGGGCATGCCCTGCCTTCAAGACAAGCCCCACAGCCTTAAATCCTATTTGGGTCACTCTTCCAAGCTGTTTTTCTGATTTCTGAGCTTATGATATAATAATACAGGGAAAGAGAAAAATTTTCAGAGAAAATGCAAAAATAATTTTGAGAAGGATTACTGACTACCTGATACTGGGGAAGAAGCTGTTGACCAAGAAGAACAGACAGAAAGAAAGCAGAGTAGCCAGTGCAGCAGTTCAATATGGAGGCAAGCATTGGCCAGCCCTCCAGGTTATGTGAGTCTCCCCCAACTGAGAAGTTTGTGCTCATCGTCCTATTTCTAAAGAAAATATTCTACTACCTTTATCAGACCTTAATTGAAGAAAAAGGATAATATGAAAATGAGTTTAGAAATTTTCTCATTGCAAACAAGAAATGCGTTGGAGGAGGACCTTGGGAGGATGGTAGAGTAAGAAGCATTGTTACCGAACCTGAAGTGAGTTCACTCACCCGTTGTGCAGCAAGCCAATCTCTGACACCGGGTGTGGTGGAAAAAAAGTAGGAACTTTATTTTTGCACAGTGCTGAGCAAGGAGAGAGGGCAGCTAACGCTGAAATCCCAAACTCCCAGAAAAGCTAAAAGGAAGGGGTTTTATTTGGGGCTTTAGGTAGGGGACGGGGGGCATATGGCCTTGCTGATCGGAGCTTTCCCACCAGCCTGTCTTTGGCCTTGAGACACTTGCAGAGAGGAGGGAGCTCGTGACCTTGCTGGTCAGCAGCTTTCCCACCAGCTTGTATCTCTTTGTGGGGAGGAGATGGTCCAGGTGCTTGTCCTTGACAGTGTCTGTCTCCAGGGAGGATAGCGGATTCTGGAGCCAGGAAGCCAGAGAGTAAGCAGGGAATGAGTGTTTTGGTTTTAACCCCATATATGCTGGGTTTAGTGTGGGGAAACTGATATCAGGGTCGATATCAGCATCAGGAAACTGTCTTCCTACCTAGGCAACAATTGCACTGGCAGAATCTGTCTGATGTAGCTATTTTGGAACTCTGGAGTCTGTTGAAGCCTTGCAACTTCCAAGGGAAGTGTTGGACAATAATGTATGGTTAATTTTGGTCAATTTCAGCCCTTGGCATAGTAGCAGTTACTAGTAGCAGTCCTCCACCCTCAGCCACATGGCAGGCAGCTGTGCACTACAAGACCAGCTTACACACAGCTTGTGGGAGCCAGGGTGTGCAAAAAGATCCATGTCCTCCAAACATTGAGGATTTGTGCTCTGATCACTGATTGCTGCTTCTAATCACAGAGGTGGAGACAAAGAGGTAAGCAACCATTGTTGTTGAGCCTTCCTCCACTGTTGCAAACCCCTCCCTCTCCAGGTGAGGTGAATTCCAGGAGATCTAAAGGGCTGGTGCCCCTTCCCCCACTTCACTTTCCTAATTTTCCCCTTCCACAAGTGAAAGGACATCCAGAAACAATTGCATATATGAGGAAAATTAGAAAGTGACAACACACGTGCAGGGAAAAGCTCAGAAAAGACCTAAGAAGACCTTAAGTTTACACCTTAGGCTGATCATTGGCACAGAAACAGCCTATAACAATTTTAAAAAATTAAAACAATGAACAAAAAACAGCAAACCCTGGGAAGGGGGAAAATTTGGTTTCCAGAGTTAAGACATTATTAGATTCAAATCTACAGTGTTCAACAAGGAATCACAATGCATACAAATAAACAGGAAAGTATGTCCCATTGAAAGAAAGAAATAAATCAATAGAAACTGTCCCTGAAAGAGACCTAATGGTAGATAGATTACACAAAGACTTTAAAGGCTTTAAAGTGCTCAAAGAACTAAAGGAAGATGTGGATAAATTCCAGAAAATGATGTGTGAACAAAGTGAAAATATCAATAAAGAGACAGATAACCTTAAAAAAAAAGAAATTCCAGAGCTGCAAAGTACAATAACTAAAATTAAAAATTCACTAGAGGGATTCAAAGGCAGATTGGAGCGAGAAGACAAAAGAATCAGCGAACTTGAAGATAAGACAATGGAGGGGCAAGCCCAGTGGTGCAGTGGTTAAGTTCACATGTTCCACTTCAGTGGCCTGGGGTTCATCAGTTCGGATCCTGGGCATGGACGTGGCACCACTTGGCAAGCCATGCTGTGGCAAGCATCCCACATATAAAGTAGAGGAAGATGGGCATGGATGTTGGCTCAAGGCCAGTCTTCCTCAGCAAAAATAGGAGGATTGGCAGCAGATGTTAACTCAGGGCTAATCTTCCTCAAAAAAAAAAAAAGATAAGACAATGGAAATTAATCAGTCTGAGGAGTAGAAATAAAAAAGATTGAAGAAAAGCAAACAGCCTAAGGAACTTGTGGGACACCATCAAGCAGACCAACATATGCCTCATGGGAGTTCTAGAGGAAGAGGAGAGAGAAAAGGGGACATAGAGAATATCTGAAGAAATAATGGCTGAAAATTTCCAAAATTTGGTGAAATTAATGAATATAAACATCCAAGTAGATCAATGATCTTCAAGTAAGATGAACTCAAAGAGATCCACAATGAGACACATCAAATCAAACTTTCAAAAGACAAAGGCAAAGAGAAAATCTTGAAAACAGCAAGAAACGAATTGTCATATACAAGTGATCCTCAATAAAATTATCAGAAGATTTCTTATCAGAAAATGTTTAAGTCCAGAGGACAGTGGATAGGTATTTTTAAAGTGCTAAAAGAATAAAACTGTCAACCAAGAATTCTGTATATGGCAAAACATATTTAAAACAGTCCCTCAAAAGTGAGGAAGAAATTAAGACATTCTCAAATAAACAAAAGCTAAGTGGGTTTGTGACCACTAGACCTGCCCTGCAATAAATGCTCAAGGGAGGCCTGTAAGGTGAAATGAAAGGAAAATAGACAGAAACACAAAGCCATATGGAGAAACAAAGATCTCAATAGAGGTAAATACATGAGCAATTATAAAAGCTAGTATTACTGTAACAATGTCTTATAAATGAACTTTTTCTTTTCTACATGATTTAAGAAATTAATTCATTTCAAGGAAAAATAGCTATTATTAGTGTAAACGTTAGTATTGCTGTAAGTTTGGTTTGTAACTCCAAATCTTGTTTTCTTCATAATTTTAGAGACTAATGCATTTAAACGAAATATTAGTTTATTTTTTAGGCACACAATGTTTAAAGATGTAACTTTGTGACATCAACGGCTAAAAGGGGTGGGGACAGAGCTGTAAAGAAGAGTTTTTTATGTTATTGAAGTTAAGTTGATATAACTTCAAATTAGAGTGTTCTAATTTTAGGACGTTAAATGTAATCCCCATGGTAACTGCAAATAAAATAGCAAATAAAATATATACAAAAGGAAATGAGAAAAGAATTTAAACATTTCACTACAAAAAATCAACTAGACATATAAGAAGATAGTAATGCAGAAAATGAGGAACAAAAAAACTCACAGGCATATCAAAAACAAATAACACAATGACAGAAGCAAGTTTCTCCTTATCAGTAATTAGTTTAAATGTAAATGTATTAAACTCTTGAATCAAAAGACAGACTGGCAAAATGGATAAAAACACATAGTCCTTGGGGCTGGCCCCGTGGCCGAGCAGTTAAGTTCGCAAGCTCCGCTGCAGGCGGCCCAGTGTTTCCTTGGTTCGAATCCTGGGCGCGGACATGGCACTGCTCATCAGACCACGCTGAGGCAGCGTCCCACATGCCACAACTAGAAGAACCCACAACGAAGAATACACAACTATGTACCGGGGGGCTTTGGGGAGAAAAAGGAAAAAATAAATATTTAAAAAAAAAAAAAAAAAAAACACATAGTCCAACTATATGCTGTCTATAAGAGACTCACTTGTGATCCAAAGACACAAACAGATTGAAAATAAAAGGATGGAAAAAGATATTCCATGCAAATAGTAAACAAAAGAGACCAGAGGTGTCTATACTAATATGAGACAAAGAAGACTTTAAATCAAAAAAGTTTACAAAAGACGGAAGGATCTTATATACTAATAAAAGCTTTCACAGAGCAAGAACATATAACAATTAAAAACATTTACACACTCAATGACAGACAAGCAAAATTTATGAAGCAAAAATAGTTGAAGACTTCAATACCTCCCCTACTACAATGGATAGAACAACCAGAAAGGAGGTAAGTAAGGAAATGGAGGACTTAGCACAAGCCGCCTAGACCACACAGACGTCTACAGACACTTTACCCAACAACAATAGAATTCAAGTTCTCCTCACATGGGACACATGGGGCATTTTCCAGGATGGATCATATGTGAAGCCACAAATAGATTTAAAAAGATAGATAGCAAGGGAGGGAGGTGGAACAAAATGGTGCGGTGAGCTGACCCAAGACTCTCTCCCCTCCAAAATTAAACCAAAGAAACGGAAAAACTGAATTTCAACCAACGACCTCTAAGGCTGAGACCGTCAGAGACCTGCAGAGTAAGAAGATGGAGAACAGAGAGGCTGTAGCCGCCCTCAGAGGAGCTGGAACGGGGTAAGAGAGAACTTCGCTCCCTCCCCTCAAGACTGGGATCGCTGCCACGAGTGAGGGAAGGAGCGGAGGAGGGGCCACATGACCAGGGCATTGTCCAGGACTCCCGCTGCCAGTGCAGTGGAAAGCCACTGATGGGGAAAGTTCCGTGTGCGGGGACCCCATCAAGCCAGGGCCCCGGGAGACCAGAGAACAGAGCTGATCCAAATCCAGATCGGTGTGCGAGAGAAACTGCTCCTCCCCTGGCAAACTGCGCTAGGCGCCGCCATCTTGCCTGAAGGAAGAGAGCTCAGAATGCGCAGCTCTCGACCCCCATCTAGTGGCAACAAGCTGTAACTGCAACCAAATTCTACCATCATGCACAAAAACCGCTCCTCTATCATCCAGCAATTTATAAAAGCTCTAGACCAGAAGGAAAACAATAAAAACACAGAATTAAGTCCTGAGGACTTGCAAATAGGTAAACTAAGTGCAAATGAGTTCAGAGTAGCTGTCATAAAAACACTCAATGAGGTAGAGAGAAAGATAGAGAAACAAGCCAAGTTCTGGAGTTACTTCACAAAAGAGATTGAAATTATAAAGAAGAATCAAACAGAATTACTAGAGATGAAAAATACAAGGGACCAGATAAAACAGAATACGGATTCCCTGAATGCCAATGTAGACACTATAGAGGAGCAAATTAGCATAATCGAAGATAGACAGGCTGAATGGCTCCAGACAGAAGAAGAAAGAGAACTAAGAATTAAAAAGAATGAGGAAAATATTAGAGAGATAGCGGATTCGATGAGGAGAAAGAATTTAAGGATCATAGGAATTCCCGAGAACATGGAAAAGAAAAATGGAGCAGAAAGTGTGCTTAATGAAATTATAGAGGAGAACTTCCCAAATCTAGGGATTGAGGGAGAAATGTGTGTGGAGGAAGCTTTCAGATCTCCTAGATTTGTCAAGGTAAAAAGACCTACTGCAAAGCATATAGTAGTACAAATGGGAAAAATGAAAGACAAAGAAAGAATACTCAGGGCAGCAAGACAGAAGAAAATAACCTATAAAGGAACTCCTATCAGACTTTCAGCAGATTTCTCTACAGAAACCTTACAAGCTAGGAGAGAATGGAGTGACATATTCAAAACTTTAAAAGATAAAAATCTTCAGCCAAGAATACTCTATCCAGCAAGAATTTCTTTCAGATATGAGGGAGAAATTAAATCTTTTCCAGACAAACAAAAGTTAAGGGAATTTTTAACCAAAAGTCCTCCACTACAAGAAATCTTCAAGAAGGCTCTCATACCTGAAAAAAGAAAAAAGGGAGAAAGGGGTCACAAACCACAGAGTAGGGAGACAGATAGATAGAACCAGAATAGGATAGCAAATATTCAACTATAGCATTAGGATAAAGGTAAGGAAACTACCAAAGCAAAGACGATCTTATCACTCTAAGTACAAACTCATAACACGAGTTGTAACAAGAAATGAAAATAATAATTCAGGATGGGAAGAGCAAAGGGACTAAATCAGTCTAGGCCAAGTAAGTAAGAGACCACTAGAGAATAGACTATATTATACACGAGATTCTAAATACAAACTTCAGGGTAGCCACTAAACTAAAAAACAGAACAGAGCCAAAAAACATACATAAGGAAAAATCTAAGAAACCCAGCATAAGAAATTGCAGTAGTCAATGGTTAGGTTAAAAAACACAGGACGAGAAACAAAGGTAAGGCAGAAAAACCAGATAATGAGTAACAGATTGACAGCATTAAGTCCACATGCATAAATAATCACCCTCAATGTAAACGGATTGAACTCTCCAATAAAAAGACACAGAGTGGCAAAATGGATTAAAGAACAAGATCCAACAATTTGTTGCCTCCAGGAAACACACCTCAGCCCCAAGGACAAACACAGGCTCAGAGTGAAGGGGTGGAGGACAATACTTCAAGCCAATAGCAAGCAAAAGAAAGCAGGTGTTGCAATTATTATATCAGACAAAACAGATTTCAAAATAAGACAGGTAAAGAGAGACACAGAGGGACAATATATAATGATCAAAGAGACACTTCATCAAGAAGAAATAACACTTATAAATATCTATGCACCCAACACAGGAGCACCAAAGTTCATAAAGCAACTATTAACAGACCTAAAGGAAGATGTTAAAAACAACACAATAATAGTAGGGGACCTCAACACCACACTCACATCAATGGACAGATCATCCACACAGAAAATCAACAAAGAAACAGTGGAGATAAATGAAAAACTAAAACAATTGGACTTAAAAGACACATATAGATCACTTCATCCTAAAAGAGCTGAATACATAGTCTTCTCAAGTGCACATGGAACATTCTTAAGGATAGACCATATGTTGGGAAACAAGGCAAGCCTCTACAAATTTTAAAAAAATGAAATAATAACAAGCATGTTCTCAGATCATAATGCTATAAGGCTAGAAATTAATTACAAGAAAAAAGCTGAGAAAAGCACAAGGATGTGGAGACTAAACAATACACTACTGAACAAGCAATGGATCACTGAAGAAATTAAAGAAGAAATCAAAAAATACCTGGAAACAAATGAAAATGATAACATGCCATACCAACTCATATGAGATACAGCAAAAGCTGTATTAAGAGGAAAATTCATCACAATACAGGCACATCTTAACAAACAAGAAAAATCCCAAATAAGCAATCTTAAACTACACCTAACTGAACTAGAGAAAAAAGAACAAATAAAGCCCAAAGTCAGCAGAAGGAGAGAAATAAAAATCAGAGCAGAAATAAATACTATTGAAATGAAAAAGGCGATAGAAAGGATCAATGAAACAAAGACCTGGTTCTTTGAGAAGATAAATAAAATTGACAAACCCCTAGCCAGACTTACAAAGAAAAAAAGGGAGAAAGCTCAAATAAACAAAATCAGAAATGAAAGAGGAGAAATAACAACAGACTCCACAGAAATACAACGGATTATAAGAGAATACTACGAAACACTATATGCCAACAAAATGGATAACCTAGAGGAAATGGATAAATTCTTGGACTCCTACAATCTCCCAAAGCTAAGTCAAGAAGAAGCAGACAATTTGAACAGACCAATCACAAGGAAAGAGATTGAAACAGCAATCAAGAACATCCCAAAGAATAAAACCCCAGGACCAGATGGCTTTCCTGGGGAATTCTACCAAACTTTCAGAGAGGATTTAATACCTATCCTTTTCAAGCTATTCCAAAAAATTAGGGAGGATGGAACACTTCCTAAGACATTCTATGAGGCCAACATCATGCTGATACCAAAGCCTGACAAGGACACCATGAAAAAACAGAACTACAGGCCAATATCACTAAT
Source organism: Equus asinus (assembly GCF_041296235.1). Lineage (NCBI taxonomy): Eukaryota > Metazoa > Chordata > Mammalia > Perissodactyla > Equidae > Equus > Equus asinus. The sequence continues at coordinate 24,235,097 of NC_091803.1, forward strand.
GAGCATAGATGCAAAAATTCTAAACAAAATTTTGGCAACCCGAATTCAGCAATTCATCAAAAGGATCATACATCATGATCAGGTGGGATTCATACCAGGGACACAGGGATGGTTCAACATCCGCAAATCAATCAACGTGATACACCACATCAACAAACTGAGGAATAAAAACCACATGATCATCTCAATAGATGCAGAGAGAGCATTTGACAAGATCCAACAGCCATTTATGATAAAAACTCTGAACAAAATGGGCATAGAAGGGAACTACCTCAACATAATAAAGGCCATATATGACAAACCCACAGCCAACATCATACTCAATAGGCAAAAACTGAGCACCATCCCCTTGACAACAGGAACGAGACAAGGATGCCCTCTATCATCACTCTTATTTAACATAGTACTGGAGGTCCTGGCCAGAGCAATCAGGCAAGAAAAAGGAATGAAAGGAATCCAAATAGGGAGGGAAGAAGTGAAATTCTCGCTGTTTGCAGATGACATGATCTTATATATAGAAAACCCCAAAGAATCCACTGGAAAACTCTTAGAAGTAATCAACAACTACAGCAAAGTTGCAGGGTATAAAATCAACTTGCATAAATCAGTGGCATTTCTATATTCTAATAACGAGCTAACAGAAAAAGAACTCAAGAACACAATACCATTCACAATCGCAACAAAAAGAATAAAATACCTCGGTGTAAATTTAACTAAGGAAGTGAAGGACCTATATAATGAAAATTACAAGGCCTTTCTGCGAGAATTGGATGACGACAAAAGGAGATGGAAAGACATTCCATGTACATGGATTGGAAGAATAAACATAGCTAAAATGTCCGTTCTACCAAAAGCAATCTACAGATTCAATGCCATCCCAATCAGAATCCCAATGACATTCTTTACAGAATTAGAACAAAGGATCCTAAAATTCATATGGGGCAACAAAAGACCCCGAATTTCTAAAGCAATCATGAGAAAAAAGAACAAAACGGGAGGCATCACAATCCCTGACTTCAAAACATACTACAAAGCTACAGTTATCAAAACAGCATGGTACTGGTACAACAACAGGTGCACACATCAGTGGAATAGAATTGAAAGCCCAGAAATAAAACCACACATCTATGGACAGCTAATCTTCGACAAAGGAGCTGAGAACATACAGTGGAGAAAAGAAAGTCTCTTCAACAAATGGTGCTGGGGAAACTGGAAAGCCACATGTAAAAGAATGAAAATTGACCATTCTTTTTCACCATTCACAAAAATAAAGTCAAAAAGGATCAAAGACCTAAAGGTGAGACCTGAAACCATAAGGCTTCTAGAAGAAAACGTAGGCAGTACACTCTTTGACATCAGTATTAAAAGGATCTTTTTGGACACCATGTCTTCTCAGAGAAGGGAAACAATAGAAAGAATAAACAAATGGGACTTCATCAGACTAAAGAGCTTCTTCAAGGCAAATGAAAACAGGATTGAAACAAAAAAACAACCCACTAACTGGGAAAAAATATTTGCAAGTCATATATCTGACAAATGCTTAATATCCATAATATATAAAGAACTCTCACAACTCAACAACAAAAAATCAAACAACCCGATCAAAAAATGGGCTGGAGACGTGAATAGACATTTCTCCAAAGAAGATATACGGATGGCCAATAGGCACATGAAAAGATGCTCATCATCACTGTGCATCAGGGAAATGCAAATCAAAACTACACTAAGATATCACCTTACACCCATTAGAATGACAAAAATATCTAAAACTGATAGTAACAAATGTTGGAGACATTGTGGAGAAAAAGGAACCCTCATACACTGCTGGTGGGAATGCAAACTGGTGCAGCCACTATGGAAAACAGTATGGAGATTCCTCAAAAAATTAAAAATAGATCTACCATACGACCCAGCTATTCCACTACTGGGTATCTATCCAAAGGGCTTGAAGTCAGCAATTCCAAAAGTCCTATGCACACCAATGTTCATTGCAGCATTATTTACAATAGCCAAGACATGGAAGCAACCTCAGTGCCCATCAACAGATGAATGGATAAAGAAGATGTGGTGTATATATATACAATGGAATACTACTCAGCTGTAAAACAAAACAAAATCATTCCATTTTCAATAACATGGATGGACCTTGAGGGAATTATGTTAAGTGAAATAAGCCAGTTAGAGAAGGATAACCTCTGTATGACTCCACTCATATGAGGAATTTAAAAATGTGGACAAAGAGAACAGATTAGTGGCTACCAGGGAAAAGGTGGAGTGGGGGGTGGGCACAAAGGGTGAAGTGGTGCACCTACAACACAAATGACAAACATTAATGTACAACTGAAATTTCACAAGATTGTAACCTATCATTAACTCAATAAAAAAAATTTTAAAATAATTTAAAAAATAAAAAGATAGCAAAGTATCTTTTCTGACCGCAACAGCACGAAGTTATAAATTAATAACAATAGGAAAATTCATAAAATTGTGGAAATTAAACAACATACTTTTAAATAACCAACAGATCAAAGAAGAAATCACAAAGGCAATTAGAATGTGCTTACAGACAAATGAATATGAGAACACAACATACCAAAACTTATGGGATGCAGTGAAAACTGTGCTAATAGGAAAATTTATAGCTATAAATGCTTACACTAAAAAACAAGAAAGATCTAAAATCAACAAACTTGGTTTTATAAGTTAAGGAACTAGAAAAAGAAGAAAAAGCAAAACTCAAAGCTAGACGAAGGGAGAAAAATAAAGATTAGAGAAGAAGTAAATAAAAGAATAGAAAAAAGTAGAGAAAAATCAATGAAAGTAAAAGTTGGTTCTTCAAAAAAAAAATCAACAAAATTGACAAAACTTTAGCTAGATAGACTACCAAAAGAAAGAGATAAGACTCAAATTACTAAGATCGGAAATTAAAGTGAGGACATTACTATGATTCTACATGAGAAAAAAGGATTACAAGAGTTTCATGAACAATTGTAGGCCAACAAACTGGATAACCTACATGAAATGGACAAATTCTTAGAAATACTACTTACCAACACTAAATTGTGAAGAAGCAGAAAATCTGGATAAATCTATAACTAGTAAGGGGATTAAATCAATAATCAAAAATCTCCCAACATCATCACGGTGGAGTGAGCTTGCCCGAGACTCTCTCCCCTCCAACATATAACAAAAACAAGCAACCATATTCCAACAGAAAATATCCTAATAGCACAGGAATCCTCGGAGAGTCACAGCATCCAAACAAAAGAGGGCAGAGAGGCTGGAGCCCCAGTCGGAGGAGCTGGAATGGAGTAAGAGAGAACTTTGCTCCCTCCCCTAAAGACTGGGGTCGCTGCCACGGGAGGCTCCACGAGGGAAGGAGTAGGGGAGGGGTCGTGTGTCTGCAGGATCACCCAGGACTCCCTAGTGCCCTTGCAGCCTAGAGGGAAGCCCTCTAACAGGGCAACAGCTTTCACATGGGGTGACCTCATCAAGCCAAGACCCCAGGAGACCAGATAAGGAGAGCTGATGGGGAAACCCAGGTTTGCGCCCAAAAGAAAATGTTCCCCCCAACAACCACACCATGCCACACCACCTCTGCTGAAGGCAGAGGGCTCAGAATATGCGGCTCTCAACCCCCATCTAGTGGCGGTAGGCTGTAACTGCAACCAAGTAATATCACAATAGGCAAAACCCATACTTCCAGCATCAATCAGTTCATCAAGGCTCCAGAGCAGAGGGAAACAATAAATGCCCAGAATTATGTCCTGAGGACTCAGAAATAAGTAAGCTAAATGACAATGAGTTCAGAATAGCTATTGTCAAAAAACTCAATGAGGTAAAAGAGAATATAGAGAAACAATTCAATGAGTTTGGGAGCCACTTCACAAAAGAGATTGAAACTATAAAGAAGAATCATCAGAAATACTAGAGATGAGGGCCAGCCTGTTGGCACAGTGGTTAAGTGAGCACATTCTGCTTCAGCGGCCTGGGGCTCAGCGGTTTGGATCCAAGGTGTGGACATGGCACCACTTGGCACACCATGCTGTGGTAGGCATCCCACATATAAAGTAGAGGAAGATGGTCTTGGATGTTAGCTCAGGGCCAGTCTTCCTCAGTAAAAAAGGATTGGCAGCAGTTAGCTCGGGGCTAATCTTCCTCAAAAAGAAAAAGAAAAAGGAAACAGAATGGTACTGGTACAAAAACAGGTGCACAGATCAGTGGAATAGAATTGAAAGCCCAGAAATAAAACCACACATCTATGGACAGCTAATCTTCGACAAAGGAGCTGAGAACATACAGTGGAGAAAAGAAAGTCTCTTCAACAAATGGTGCTGGGGAAACTGGAAAGCCACATGTAAAAGAATGAAAATTGACCATTCTTTTTCGCCATTCACAAAAATAAAGTCAAAAAGGATCAAAGACCTAAAGGTGAGACCTGAAACCATAAGGCTTCTAGAAGAAAACGTAGGCAGTACACTCTTTGACATCAGTATTAAAAGGATCTTTTTGGACACCATGTCTTCTCAGAGAAGGGAAACAATAGAAAGAATAAACAAATGGGACTTCATCAGACTAAAGAGCTTCTTCAAGGCAAGGGAAAACAGGATTGAAACAAAAAAACAATCCACTAATTGGAAAAAAAATATTTTCCAGTCATATATCCAACAAAGGGTTAATCTCCATAATATATAAAGAACTCTCACAACTCAACAACAAAAAATAAAACAACCCAATCAAAAAATGGGCAGGAGACATGAACAGACATTTCTCCAAAGAAGATATACAGATGGCCAATAGGCACATCAAAAGATGTTCATCATCACTGATCATCAGGGAAATGCAAATAAAAACTATACTAAGATGTCATCTTACACCTGTTAGAATGGCAAAAGTAACCAAAACAAAAAGGAACAAATGTTGGAGACATTGTGGAGAAAAAGGAACCCTGATGCACTGCTGGTGGGAATGCAAACTGGTGCAGCCACTATAGAAAACAGTATGGAGATTTCTCAAAAAATTAAAAATAGAAATACCATATGACCCAGCCATCCCACTACTGGGTATCTACCCAAAGAACTTGAAATCAGCAATTCCAAAAGTCCCATGCACCCCTATGTTCATTGCAGCATTATTCACAATAGCCAAGACGTGGAAGAAACCTAAGTGCCCATCAACTGATGATTGGATAAAGAAGATATGGTGTATATATACAATGGAATACTACTCAGCCATAAAAAAGGATAAAATCGTCCCATTCACAACATGGATGGACCTTGAGGGTATTATGTTAAGTGAAATAAGCCAGATAGAGAAAGACAATCTCTGTATGACTCCACTCATATGTGGAAGTTAAACATGTAGACAAAAGAACAGATTAGTGTTTACCAGGGGAAAGGGGGGTGGGGGTGGGCACAAAGGGTGAAGTGGTGTACCTACATGACTGACAAACAATAATGTACAACTGAAATTTCACAAGGTTGTAAACTATCATAATCCTAATAAAAATTTTTTTAAAAGTCTCCCAACCAAGAAAATCCCTGAACCTGATAGCTTCACTGGTGAATTCCACCAAACACTAAAAGAAGAACCAATACAAACCTTTCTTAAACTTTTCCAAGAAATTGAAGAGGAGGAAACACTTCCTAATTTATTCTATTAGGCCAGCATTGCCCTGACACCAAGCCAAACACACTACAAAAAAAGAAACCTACAGACCAATATCCCTTATGAACTTGGATGCAAAAATCCTCAACAAAACACTAGCAAACAATTCAGAAGCATATTAAAAGGATTATGCACCATGGCCATGTGGGATTTTTTCATGGAATTTAAGGCTGGTTTAACATATGAAAATTGATCAATGTAATACACCACATCAACAGAATGAAGGGAAAAACACTTGATCACCTCAATAGATGCAGAAAAAGCATTTGACAAAATTTAACATGTTTTCATGATAAAAGCACTCAACAAACTAGGAATAGAAGGAAACTACTTCACCATAATAAAAGTCATATATGAAAACTCACAGTCAACATCACATTCAATGGTGAAAGACTGAAAGCGTTTTCTGTAAGATAAGGAACAAGGCAAAGATGTCTGCTTTCACCACCTCTATTCAACATGGTACCAGAAGTTTTAGACAGAACCATTAGGCAAGAAAAGGAAATAAAATGCATGTAAATTGGAAAATAAGTAAAAGTATCCCTGTTTGAAGATGATATAATCTTATATGTAGAAAACCTGAAAGATTCTACACACACACAAAAAAACCTGCTAGAACTAATAAGTGAATTTGGCAAAGTAGTAGGATACAAAGTCAACACATAAAAATCGGGTGAATTTCTATACACCAACAATGAGCAATCTGAAAAAGAAACTACAAAAACAATTCCATTTACAATAGCATAAAAAGAAATAAAATACTTGGGAATTAACTTAACCAAGGAGGTAAAAGACTAATACAATGAAAACTACAAAACATTGCTGAAAGAAATTAAAGAGGACATAAATAAATGGAAAGACATCCCATGTTCATGGACTGTAAGACATAATATTGTTAAAATGTCAATACTACCCAAAGTAATCTACAGATTTAATCCCTAGAAAAACTAAAAGACATTTTTTTGCAGAAATATAAAAACCCATCCTAAAATTTGTATGGAATCTCAAGGGACCCCAAGTAGCCAAAACAATCATGAAAAAGATCAAAACTGGAAGATTCACACTTCTTGATTTCAAGACTTACTACAAAGTTGATATTCAGAGAAATAAATCTTCTTTTGAAAAGCTAAGAGTTTTATATTCTCCTTCTATAAGCCTCTTCACAGGGAAAATGGGAGTAAGCTCACTTAGTTCTCAAAAAAGACTTTCATATTCCCCATAATCTCCTATGCTTCCAAGCTCCAGCTCTCTGGTCACAGGAAAAACTCTATATTTAATCACTTAGAAAATATTTATTGTTCACATTTGATGTGCAGTCCCTGTCCTGGGCCCTAGTGGTTCACCAGAGAAAGGAATCAGACCTCACTTTCCCTGATCTCTCTAACAAGCACAGAAAAAAAGACAGGGAAAGATGCATAGAGAATTCGGCTCTGTGTTTTCTGGGGAATCACGGTCTGAGACTGCCCTGTTCAGTATTAAACTCCCAATACCTTGCAGAGTCCTCTAATCTTTCCTTGCACAGTTCCTGGCACATGGCAGGTACCCAGCAAATATTTTTTGAATTAATTAAATATTGGATTAAAAATTAGTAACTGAAATGTAGAAAAAAGACATTAAGAAAACAGATCACGTTTCTGTTTAAAATAGAGTAAGCACAATCCAACTTATCTGTCTCATTAAATGCAATTAAACACCCTGTAGACACAGATGTTGCAATTTTCAGACAAAGACATTAAACAAGCTATTATAACCATGCTCCAAGAAGTAAGAGCAAACACTTTTGAAATGAATAGAAAAGCAGAAACTGTCAGAGAGAAAAGAAGTAATAAAAAGAAAGAAAATATGTTTTACAACTGAAAAATGCAATAAATGAAATAAAATTTCACCAGATGAGCTCAGTAGCAGAATGAACATGACATAGGAAAGAATGAGTGTCCTTAAAGATAGACCGCTAAAGTCATCCAACCTGAACAGCAGAGAAAACAAAGATTGAAAAAATCAACAGAGCTTCAGGGACCTGTGCATCAATATAAAAACGTATTGGTGTCATTGGTATCCCAGAAGAAGAGGAGTAAAACAGAGAAAAAGATATGTGAAGAAATAATGGCTGAAAACTTCCAAATTAGATAAGAAAAACTTACAGATTCAATAAGTTTATTGCACTTCAAACATGATAAACTCGAAGTAGTTCTTGTCCAGGATACCATAATCAAACTGCTGAAAATCCAAGAGGAAGAAAAAAATCTCGAAAGGACTCAGAAAAGAACAATGCATAAAATATAGGGAACAATTATTTTAATGAATGCATACATATCAGAAATCATGAGGGTAAGAAGACAGTGGCACAACACATTTAAAATGCCAAAGGAAAAGGACTATCAATTCTACGTCTAGTGAAAATATATTTCAGGAATGAAGGTAAAATATTAATTCCCATATATAATAATATTTAACATCAAATAACATTAAATATTTATAAAGGCAAATGTATTATTAATAAATGTTTAAAATAAATATTTAATCATAAAATAATTCCCATATTTTAAAAAAAGCTAAGAGAATTCATCATAAATAGATGTGCTCTAAAAGAAATGCTAAAGCAAATTCTTCAAGTGGAAGGGAAATGTGACCAGAGGAACTTTAGGAATGAAGAAACAGCACAAAAATAGTACATTTCTGAGTAAATATAACAAATTATGTTTCTCCTAAGTTTTCTAAAATATGTACGACAATGAAAGCAAAAAAATTATAACATTGGTGAGGATTTCAATGAACGTATGTGATATATATATGACAGCTAACTAATAAAGGGGGAAGGTAAAGTAACTTATACAGTGGCAAGGTTTAAACTTTTCTCTTGAAGTGGCAATATTAATAAATATTATTTATTATATTTTAATAAATATATTGTTATATCTTTAATAAATAATATTAATGAACTAAATATTAATTCTAAGTAGACTACGAAAAGTTATGTATGCATATTTTAATACCTAGAGAAACCACTTTAAAGATTGCACAGAGATATAATCCAAAATGCAGTAGATCCTTTAAACGAGAAACAAAAATATTCAAATAATCCAAAAGAAGGTAGAAAATGGAAAACAGAGGAACAAACAACAATAACCAAAAAAAGAACCCAGAGATACAAATGGAAAATAAATAATAAAAGGGTAGTCCTAAATCTAATTATGTATAATTATTCCATGAATGTAAATAGTCTAAACACACCAATTAAAAGACAGAAATTGCCAGAATGGATAAGAAAGTATGACTCAACTGTATGATTTGTACAAGAATTTCAATTCATATATAATGATCGTATGTGGGTTAAAAGTAAAAGGAATGGGAGTGATATTACTGAGAATGGTGGAGTAGGGAGCACCAAGGATCTGTCCCTTCACTAAAGTAATTATTACACTAGCAAAAAATTGTCAGAATCAACTTTTTCAGAACTCTAGATTTAATTTAAATATCTTACAACAACCAGGTGAACAGAGAAGCTGCCAAATTTTGGTAAGAATGTTGTGGCATTTTTGCTTGCCCACCTACCATTCCCCATCCCCCAGCTGGGAGGCACTGTGGGGATAGCATTGTGCATTAATGGTGCAGCTTGCTCATGCCAGCGAGGGCAATACAGACTTATTCTCAAAGAAGTAGAGTTGTGCATTTTTACACTTCTGGTGGCTCCCTAAGGGATAGGCTCAGGAGCTTTGCCTTTGCTTCACTGCCCCTTGGACCCTCTAAGTACTGGAGTGACCTCCTAGGTGGTGTTTGTTGAAAGCATTTAAAGACGTATACTACCCAAATCCACCTGAGGCAAGGGACAACAGATGAGGAAAGCAGCAGACAGACTGAAAACCTTAGGAAGAAAGAGGCTGGGGCAAGAAGATACATGAGGAATAGGGGTTTGAAAAGCTCCCATGTATACCAGGGAATCCAGAAGGCCACATGCATGCTCAGGGCTAGGCAAATGCTCAGAAAAGACCTGGAAATACCTGAAGCTATTGGCTCTGGCTAAACTTTATGCTCAGTATAAGCAGGGCTGCAGCAGAACTATGAACTGCCTGGCTAGCTAATCATTAGAGGAATGCTCCCACTCAGAGTCAAACTACAAAGACCAGGTGAGCATTTCTGTTTTGTTTTCTTTCTTTTTTCTCTTTTTGGCCCCAGATGTTTAAGGAAAACTCTATCAAAACACTAGCTGACTACTAAGCTAATGGAAGAGAGACTTCAGTGACCACACACTACAAAGAACATAGTATTACAAATATAGGTTAGAAGAGTCACTAAACAGCTACAACCACAACAAGCAGAAACAGCAAACCCTGGGAATAGAGGAGAATTTGATCTCCAGAATCATCACATTATAATATTCAAAATATAATTTTTAAAAATGACATTTTATGCATGCAAAGAAACAAGAATGTATAGCACAAACACAGGGAGAAAAAAATAAATGAATAGAAACTGTCCCCAAGGAAGCTGAGGCATTTAATGTACTGGATAAAGACTTTAAGACAAATATCTTAAATATGCCCAAAGAGGTAAAGGAAACTCTAAACAAAGAACTAAAGGAAGTTAGGAGAGTGGCATCTCAACAAATAGAAAATATCAGCAAAGAGAAAGTATAAACAGGAACCAAATAAAAAATCTGAAGCTGAAGAGTATAATAACTGAAATGAAAATTTCAATAGAAGAGTTCAAAATATTTGAGCTGTCAGAAAAAAGAATCAGCAAACTTGAAGATCACTTTATTGAAATTATCCAGTCTAAGAAGCGGAAGGAAAAAAATGAAGAAAATTAACAAAGCCTAAGGGTAAACTTAGTAACTGAAATGAGAAATTCACTACAGAGGTTTAATAACAAATTTGAACAGGCAAAACATCATGGAACTTGAAGACAAATCCATTAAAATCCAGTCTGAGAGGCAGAAAGGAAAACAATGAAGAAAAAGTATTTATTTTTTCTTTGACTGCTGGTACTTTTGGTGTCATATCTAAGAAAAAATTGCCAAACAAAAAGTCATGCTTGCCTCTGGGAGTTTTATAGTTTTGGCTCTTATATTTAGGTCTTTGACCCATTTTTAGTTAATTTTTGTATGTTGTGTGAGCTCTGGATCCAGCTTAATTTTTTTGCATGAGTATCCAGTAGTCACCTCACCATTTGTTAAAGAAATAATTTTTTTCCCCTTTATATAGTTTTGGCACCCTTGTCAAAAATCATGTTGAGGAAGATTCCTACTATTCCTAATTTGTTGAGTTTAGTTTTTTAATCATGAAAGTTTGTTGGATTTTGTCAAATGCATTTTCTACATCAATAGAGAGGATTATATGGTTTCTTCCTTTGTCTATTAATATGGTGCATACATTGATTAACTTTCATATGTTGAACCTTGCATGCTGGAAAAATATCCCACTTAGTCATGCTGCATAATTCTTCAAATATGCTGATGAATTTCATTTGCTAATATTTTGTTGAGGATTTTTGCATTTATATTCATAAGGGATATCGGTCTGCCATTTTTTCATGATCTATTTGTCTGGCTTTGGTATCCAGATAATGCTGGCCTCCTAGAATGAGTTAGGAGGTGTCCCTTCCTTTTCAATTTTTTGGAAGACCTTGAGAAGGACTGGTGTTAATTCTTCTTTAAACGGTTGGTAGGATTCACCAGTTAATTCATCTTATCCTGGGAATTTCTTTATGTGGCGGGCGGGGGGCAGGGGGGTGGGGGAGGATGTTAAATTGCTAATTCAGTCTCTTGTCTCTTTGCTTGTTATAGCCCTTGTTAGATTTTCTATTTCTATTTAAGTCAGTTTTGGTAGTGTGTGTGTTTTTCTAGGAATCCGTCTATTTCATATAGACTAATTTTTTTGGTGTAGAATTGCTCATAGTATTCTTTTACAATTATCTTATTTTCAAAAGATGTAATATTGTATCTATATTAAGCAAATTTGTATTCATATTGATTTTTTTGGAAATACAGTTGATATATAACTGCATAAATTTAAGGTGTACAACATGTTAATCTGATACGTTTATATCTTGTAATATGATTGCCATTGCAGCGACAATTAGCACCTCTATTATGTTACATAATTATCACTTATTTTGAGTGGTTGGAGTAATTAAGTTCTAGTCTCTTTGCAAGTTTGATGATTATAATGCAATATTGTCTATATTTAGTATACTGTGCATTAGATCTCTAGGATGTATTTACTAATCATTGCAAGTTTATACCCTTAAAAAACATTTGTCCTATTCCCCCACTCCCAACCCCTGGTAACCACCATTTTACGCTCTGTTTTTACAAGTTTGGATTTTTAAATTCTACATATAAGTGATATCATACAGTATTTGTCTTTCTCTGACTTACCTCACTTAGCATAATGTGATTAAGGTTCACCCATGTTGTTGCAATGGTAGGATGTCCTTCTTTCTCACGGCTGAATAATATTCTTTCTCAAGGAGATAGATAGATATATATATATATATCTCACATCTTCTTTATCCATTTACCCATTGATGGGCACTTTTGTTGTCTCTATATACTGGCTATTGTGAATAATGCTGCAATAAACACAGGTGTATGTACATGTCTTTGATATCCTGTTTTCATTTCCTTTGGATATATACCCAGAAGTGGAATTGCTCAATCACATGGTAGATCTACTTTTAATTTTTTGAGGAACCTCCATAATGTTTTCCATAGTGGCTGAGCCATCCCCACCAACAGTGTACAAGGGTTCTCTTCCTCTATATTCTCACCAACACTTGTTATCCCTTGTCTTCTTGATGATAGCCTTTCTAACACATGTGAGGTGATATCTCATTGTGGTTTTGATTTGCATTTCCCTGATGATTGGTGATATTGAGCATCTTTTCATGTACCTGTTGGCCATTTGAATGCCTTCTTTGGGAAAATGTGTTTAGTTCCTCTGCCCATTTTTTGATCAGGTTGTCTCTCTTTTTGTTATTGAGCTGCATGGGTTCTTTACATATTTTAGATAATAACCCCTTATCTGATATATGGTCTGCAAAAATTTTGTCCGATCCTACAGGTTGCCTTTTCATTTTGTTCTTTCTTTTGCTGTGCAGAAGCTGTTAAGTTTTATGTAGCCCCATTTGTTGATTCTTACTTTCGTTGTTTGTGCTTTTGGTGTCATATCAAAAAATTATTGCAAGACCAATGTCCAGGAGCTTCTTCCTTACATTTTCTTCTAGTAGTTTTATGGTATCAGGTCTTACGTTTTTGATCCATTTCAAGTTATTTTTGTGAGTGGTGTAAGACAGGGTCCAATTTCATTGTTCTGCATATGTTTATCCAGTTTTCCCAGCATTATTTGTTAAAGAGACTCCCTTGTCTCCTTTGTTGGATATCAGTTGATTGTATGTGGTGTATGTGGGGGGTTAATTGTGGGCCCTCAATTCAGTTCCATTGGTCTATGTGTCTATTTTTGTGCCAGTAACATACTGTTTTTATTACTGTAGCCTTGTAGTATAATTTGAAATCAGAAAGTGTGTTACCTCCAGCTTTGTTCTTTCTCAGAATTGCTTTGGCTATTCAGGGTCTTTTGTGGTTACATACAAATTTTAGAAATGTTTTTTCTATTTCTGTGAAGAGTGCCAGTGGAATCTTAATAGGGATTATGTTGAATCTATGGATGGCTTTATGTACTATGGACATTTTAACGGTATTAACTCTTCTGATCCATGAATACAAGATGTCTTTCCATTTGCTTGTGTCTCCTTTGATTTCTTTCAACAGAGCCGAATAGCTTTCACTCTATCAATCTTTCTCTTCCTTGGTTAAATTTATTCCTAGGTATTTTATTGTTTTTGATGCTATTGTGAATGGGATAATTTATTTTATTTCTTTTTCAGATGTTTCATTATTAGTATATAGAAATGCAACTGATTTCTGTATGTTGACTTTAAAGCCTGCAATTTTCTGAATTTGTCGGTTAGTTTCAACAGATTTTTTTGGTTGAGTCTTTGGGGTTTTCTATATACAAAATCATATCATCTACAAATAATGACAATTTTTCTTCTTCCTTTCTGATTTATAAGCTTTTTATTTGTCTTGCCTAATTGCTCTAGCTAGGACTTACAGTACTATATTGAATAATAGTGGCGAGAGTGAGCATCTTTGTCTTGTTCCTGATCTTAGAGGGAAAGGTTTCAATTTTTCACCACTGAGTATAATGTGGGTTTGTCATATATGGTCTTTATTTTGGGGTATGCTCCTTCTGTGCCCAAACTATTAAGGGTTTTTATCATGAAAGGATGTTGTATTCTATCAAATGCTTTTTCTGCATCTATTTCAATGATCCTGTCATTTTTTTTTTTTTTTTTTTTTTTTTTGGTGAGGAGATTGGCCCTGAGCTGACATCTGTTGCCAATCTTCCTCTTTTTTTTCTTCCCAAAGCCCCAGTACATAGGTGTATATCCTAGTTTAGGTGATTCTAGTTCCTGTATGTGGGATGCCGCCACACCATGGCTTGCTGGGTGGTGGGTAGGTCCACGCCCAGGATCCAAACTGGCAAACCCTGAGCTGCCAAAGCTGAGAGCCTAAACTTACCACTCAACCATGGAGCCAGCCCCCTCTTTCATTCTTTTTATGTGATGTATTTACTGATTGATTTGTGTGTGTGTTGAACCATCCTTGCGTCCCAGAGATAAATCTTATTTGTTCATGGTGTATAACCCTTCCAAAGTGTTCTTGAATTTGGTTTGCTAATATTTTGTTGATATTTTGCATCTATATTTATCAAAGACATTAGTCTGTAGGGTTTTTTTCTTGTAGTGTCTCTATCTGGCTTTGGTATCAGGGTAATGCCTGCCTCATAGAATGAGTTTGGAAGTGTTCCATTCTCTTCAATTTTTTGGAAGAGTTTGAGAAGGATTAGCATTAATTCTTCTTTAAATGTTTGGTAGAATTCACAAGAGAAGCCACCTGGTCCTGGGGTTTTCTGTGTTGGGAGGTTTTGATTACTGATTCAATCTCTTTACTCATTATTGGTCTAAGTTTCTATTTCTTCCTGATTCAGTCTTCATAGCTTGTGTGTTTCTAGGAATGTATCTATTTTTTTCTAGGTTATCTAATTTGTTGGCACAATTGTTCATGGTAGTCTCTTAGGATCCTATGTATTGCCGTAGTATCAGTTGTAATGTCTCCTCTTTAATTTTTAAGTTTATTTGAGTATTCTCTTATTTTTTCTTAGTTAGTCTAGCTATTTGTCAATTTTGTTTGTTTGAAAAACCACCTCTTAGTCCAGTTGATCCTTCTTATTGTTTTTTCTGGTCACTTTTTCATTTATTTCTGCTCTGATCTTTATTATTCCTTCTGCTAACTTTGGTCTTAATTTGTTCTTCTTTTTCTAGATCCTTGAGGTGTGAAGTCAGGTTGTTTATTTGAGATCTTTCTAATTTCTTAGTGTATGCATATATCACTATATCACTATAAAGTTTCTTCTCAGAACTGCTTTTGCAGCATCCAATATAATATGATATGTTATGTTTCCATTTTCATTTGTTTGAGATAATTTTTTATTTCCCTTTTGATTTCTTCTTTGACTCATTGGTTGTTCAGAATTGTGTTGTTTAATTTCCACATATTTGTAGGTTTTTCAGCTTTCCTCTTGTGGATTTCTAGTTTCATACCACTGTGGTCAGAAAATACCAGTAGTATGATTTCAATCTTTTTAACTTTGCTAAGACTTGTTTTGCATCCTATCACATGACTTATCCTGGAGAATGTTCCATGTGCATTTGAGAAGAATGTGTGTTCTGCTGCCTCTGATGGAATTTTCTATATATGTTTAAGTCCATTTGGTCTAAAATGTGTTTCAATTTCAACATTTTCTTGTTAATTTTCTGTCTGAATGAACTACCCATTGATTACAGTGTTGCACACTTAGTTGTTTCCATATCTTGGCTATTGTAAATAATGCTGCAATGAACGTGGGATGCATATATCTTTTCAATATAGTGTTTCCGTTTTCTTCTGATAGATACCCAGAAGTGGAACCACTGGATCATATGGCAGTTCTATTTTTAGCTTCTTGAAGAATCCCCATACTGTTTTCCATAGTGGCTGCGCCAATTTACATTCCTACCAATGGTGCACAAGTGTCCCCTTTTCTCCAAATCCTCGTGAACACTTTTTATTTCATGTCTTTTTGATAATAGCTCTTCTAACAGGTGTGAGGTGATATCTCATTGTGGGTTTGATTTGCATTTCCCTAATCATCAGTGATGCTGAGGATCTTTTCGTGTATTTGTTGGCCATCTGTATGTCTTCTTAGGAAAAATGTCCACTCAGATTTTCTGTCCATTTTTTTGTTGGATTGTTTCGTTTTTTGCTATTGAGTTGTATGTGTTCTTTATGTATTTTGGATGTCACACCTCTTATCAGATATGATTTGCAAATATTTTCTCCATTTAGTAGATTGCCTTTTCATTTTATTGATGGTTTCATTTGCTGCTCAGAAGCTTTTTAGTTTGATGTGGTCCCACTTGTTTATTTTTGCGTTTTTTGCCTTTGCTTTTGGTGTCAAATCCAAAAAAACCATCGCCAAGGCTGATGTTTAGGAGTTTTATGGTCTGGGGTCTTATGTTCAAGTGTTTAATCCACTTTGTGTTGATTTTTGTGTGTGGTGTAAGATAGTAGTCCAGTTTCATTCTTTTGCATGTTGCTGTCCAATTTTCCCAATGCCATTTATTAAAGAGACTGTCCTTTCCCACTGTATATTCTTGGCTCCTTTGTGGTAAATTAATTGACCATATATATGTGGTTTTATTTCTGGGCTATGCTTATTTTTAATATGCTTTTCCTTTAACCCCTTTACTATAGTCAAGCAGTTAACACACCATTCTAATATAGAGTTACGGTTTTCTATTTCTGGCTGTATATTTTTCACCTTTACTAGACTGTTGTTTACTTTCATATGTTTTTATGTCTCCGATTAGCACCTTTTCACTTCAGTCTGAAGACCTCCTTTTAGTATCTCTCAAGGCATAGCTAGTGGTGGTGAAGTCCCTCAGCTTTTCTTTGTATGGGAAAGCCTTTATTTCTTTTTATAGACAAAGGATAACTTTGCCAGGTAATGTATTCTTGGCTGGCAATATTTATCTTTCAACACTTTGAATATGTCATTCCTCTCTCTCCTGGCCTGTAGAGTTTCTGCTGAGAAATCTGCAGATACCTTATGGAGGGTGAGGAGGAGTCTTTTGTAGGTTACTTTTTTCCCGGGATGGCTTTAAGGTTCTTTCTTTATCATTGATTTTTTTTATTAAGGGTATAAAAGTTAATTTATAGTGAAATTACAGTTGTACATCATTATTAGTCATGTTGTAGGTACACCACTTCACCCCTAGTGCCCTCCCCCCACCCCCCTTTCCCCTGGCAACCACCGATCAGTTCTCTTTGTCCATATGTTAACTACCACCTATGAGTGGAGTCATACAGAGTTCGTCTTTCTCTGTCTGGCTTATTTCACTCAACATAATACTCTCAAGGTCTATCCATGTTGTTGTGAATGGGATGACTTTGTCCTTTTTTATGGCTGAGTAGTATTCCATTGTGTATATATACGACATCTTCTTTATTCAATCTTCAGTTGCTGGGCACTTAGGTTGGTTCCATGACTTGGCTATTGTGAATAATGCTGCAATGAAGATAGGGGTGCACGGAACTTCTGGAATTGCTGATTTCAGGTTCTTAGGATAGATACCCAGTTGTGGGATGGCTGGGTCATAAGGTATTTCTATTCTTAACTTTTTGAGGAATCTCCATACTGTTTTCCATAGTGGCTGCACCAGTTTGCATTCCCACCAACAGTGTATGAGGGTTCCCTTTTCTCCACAGCCTCTCCAACATTTGTCACTCTTGGTTTTGGATATTTTTGCCATTCTAATGGGTGTAAGGTGATATCTTAGTGTAGTTTTGATTTGCATTTCCCTGATGATTAGTGATGATGAGCATCTTTTCATGTGTCTATTGGCCATCCGTATATCTTCTTTGGAGAAATGTCTGTTCATGTCCCCTGCCCATTTTGTAATTGGGTTATTTGATTTTTTATTGTTGAGTTGTGTGAGTTCTTTGTATATTATAGAGATTAACCCTTTGTCAGATAAATAACTTGTGAATATTTTTTCCCAATTAGTGTGCTGTTTTTTTGTTTCAATCCTGTTTTCCCTTGCACCGTGAGCCCAGCAGCAGCTTACGGTCTGGCGCCGTGCCAGGGAATCCGCCCACAGGGAGCTTCCCTTTGTCCTGTATTCTCGGCATGGCCTCCCTGCTAATGGTGAGCAGAGGCTTTCCCTGCCGGGGAGGTGCAGGACCCCAGAGCCTTCCCCCGCACCACAGAGCCAGACGCTGGAGCTCCAACCGTGTCCCCAAGCATGTCTACAGGAAGTCCGGGCACTCCCTGCACTGAGCCGTGCGCTGGAGACCGTGAGCCCAGTGGCAGCTTGCGGTCTGGAGCCGTGCTGGGGTATCCGTCCACCGGGAGCTTCCCTTTGTCCTGGATTCTGGGCGTGGCCTCCCTGCTAATGGCGAGCAGAGGCTTTCCCTGCCGGGGAGGTGCGGGACCCCGAAGCCTTCCCCCGTGCCGCAGAGCCAGGCACTGGAGCTCCAACCATGTCCCCAAGCACATCTACAGGAAGTCTGGGTGCCCCCTGCACCCAGCTGTGCGCCAGAGACCGTGAGCCCAGCGGCAGCTTGCGGTCTGGTGCTGTGCCGGGCCTGCCAGGAGCTTCTCTTTGTTCTGGCTTCTGGGTGGGGCCTCCCTGCTAATGGCGAGCATAGGCCTTCCCTGCCAGTGGTTGCGGGACCCTGGGGATTCCCCTTGGGCTTAGGTGTGATCGCGGGGGGCTTGGGTAAGGCTGTTGTCACCTGTTTCCACTGTCGCTCCGCTGGTGAGTGCACACTCCTGCCCTTGGTGTGTGGCTATGCTATGGGGGAGTCCGCTGGAAGAAAGCCTCCTGCAGGAACTAGGCTGTCCAGGGGTCGGGGGTTGGGGGTCGGAGAGTTTTCACCTATTTCCACCTCCTCCCGGGGGGAAGTCTGTCTGCCTCCTGATGTGTAGTAGCACGAGACTTTTAGGCATCTTGAGATGATATCTGGATATCCTTTGTTAATCAGTGAATGTCCAATTAGTTGTAGATTCGATGGGGGAGAGACAAAGAAGACCACTCACTCCACCATCTTGGTCCCTTATCATTGATTTTTGACAGTTTCCTTTTAGTGTGTCTTGGAGAAGGTCTTTTCACATTGAGATACTAGGGTGTTCTATTAGCTTCATGGACTTGTATGCCCAAGTCCTTCCCCAGATTTAGGAAGTTATCAGCTTTATTTTTGTAAGTGAGCTCTCCACCCCCTTCTCCCTCTCTTCTCCTTCTGGTACACCAATTATTCTGATATTTGACTTTCTGATTGAATCAGCGTTCATAGGGCTTCTTCATTTTTAAAAATCTTAGTTCTCTCTCTTCTTCTAACTGAATTACTGCTATATTCCTATCCTTTAAGTCATTTATTCTTTTTCTCTCTGGTCCATCCTGTTACCAGTGCTGTCTATTGCATTCTTCATTTCATTCATTGAATTCTTCAGCTCCAGGATTTTTATTTGATTCATTTTATAATTTCAGTCTCTTTGGTAAAGAACTCCTTCTGTTCATTAATTTTGCGTCTGTGTTCATTGAGCTGCCTTTCTGAGTTTTCTTGTAGCTCCTTGAATTTCTTCATAGCAGCTATTTTGATTTCTTTTTTCCCCTGGATGCCTTTAAGGTTCTTTCTTTATCAATGACTTCTTTATCCAATATTCCATCCTTTTGGGTTTGGTTGCTAGAGAATTATCATTTTCTTTTTGTGATAGCATATTTCCTTGATTTTTCATAGTGTTTGCAGTTATGCTATTTTGCTTTCACATTTGAAGTAGCAGATATTCCCTTAAGTAAGCTTTTATGTCTTCTTTGGTTCTTACAATTCAATAGGCTAGCTATTAGAAAACTTTCTTTTGTGTTCCAGAAGGTGGCACTGTAAGTTTGTGGTTTCTTCCTTGCCTACCAACCTTGGCCTATTATCTCAGCACCCACTATGTCTACTGGGGTATGCTCTGGAAGAAGCACTTGAGAGCACTCAAGGAGCCAGCAGCAGAGTGGAGGGAGGTATAGGTTTAGGGCTTGGGGCTTTTTGGGTGCCCACAGCCTGTGGAGAGATCCTCAAGCGGGGTGTTCCAAGAGGTGTGTGGACAGACATCTTACTGAAGTCATGAAGCAGACAGCAGGAAATGTTCCTTTAATGCCATTTGATATTCTTATCTGCTTCTTTCCCTTTTTCCTCCCTTCCCCCAGTCATGAAGTTCTCTCCTGAGAAATCCAGGTGCTGCTGGAGAGAAAGAGGTTTCTCCAGCCACAACTTGCACAACTGGGATAGCTGGGCAGTTACCACTTTCGCTTTCCACCCACTCCATGGGAGAGATCACTGCTTCACCTCCTCTACTAGAGAAGTCGCTGCTGCTACTGCTGCCAAGAGCTCAGCCTCTTGCAGTGTTGCCTTGGGGAGAGAGGCCACCTTGGCATCTGCATCCAAACTCATCCTTATCCTGCTCTGATGATTTACTGGAATCTCCCTGCAGGCAGGCTAGACTTCCACAAATTCTCTCTTGCCAGTGGGTATCATCTCACTTTTGCAACTCCAGCCCAGCCCTCCCACCCCCGCCCCCACTGCAGTGAGTGGAGGTCAAGCAGGTTTACTGACTCCCTTGGATCTGCAGCCCTTCCTGAGGTCTTGTTTGTTTATTTCCAGATGCACGAGTGCGATAGAAACCTGCTGGGTCCTTTGGTGTAATGTGCAGAGGCACTTTTATTCAGTTATGGATGTATAACTAGTCGTTTAAAAAGAAGGAGAGAAAAGAGGAACAACTTACAGCAGTACCATAATGCGGACATCACTCCTACAAGTCTGTTCATACTGATATCTCTAACTCTAATCCATTACTACATGGATCATTCTAACCTTTCCTCCTTGCTTATCTCTAAATTCACACTCCAACATTGAGAAACCCAACTCCCACCATCCACCGTCTATTTACTTCAGTTCCAACATGCATGTGTAGCAGTATCAGAATCATTAACTCATACCTCTATGGGAAATAGTTTTATCCACTAGAGTATAGTGCTTATGTACGGTTACTTCTGCTGTAGTCTAAATAGACTCCATCATTTCCAGTCACTGAGGTTAGCACATTTCATTCCCCCATCTCCTTCAATGAGGTTCTTTTGTACATTTGTAATACAGTTTGATTCTCTTGTCACATTCTGCATTTCTTCTTAGGATCCCTCAAACTTATCCAAATGATTTTCTTTAATTTGCATACATTAAGTTTCACTCTTTGTGCTGTAAAGTTCTATGGGTTTTGAAAAATGCATAATGTCATGAATCTACTATAACAGTATCCCACAGAATATTTCCATCACCCTTAAAAAGTCCCCTGTGCTTCACCTAGTTAACTCTCTCTGCCTCCCGCTTCCTCCCTGACAACCACTGATCTTTTGACTCTCTCTGTAGTTTTACCTTCTCCAGAATGTCACATAATTAGAATCATGCAGTATGTAGCCTTTTCAGATTGGCTTCTTTCACTTAGCAATATATATTTTAGGTTCTGCCATGTATTTTCATGGCTTGACAGCTCCTCTCTTTTCATCACTAAATAATATTTCATTGTATGGATGTAACACAGCTTATTTATCCATTCACCTATTGAAGGATATCTTGGTTGCTTCCAGGTTTGGCAACTGTGAATGATGTGCTTGTTGCTATTGGGTGTCTTTGCTTTTAGGCCCTCTCAGTTAATAGAACAAGGAAATCTATGTTTGCATACCAACCCACGTGTATACACATATCTACAAATATTTCCATACGTATCCACTTGTATGCAGTGCTGCGAGTTCCTGTTGTTCCACATCCTCACCAGCATCTAGCGCTGTCCGTGTTTTATATTTTAGCCACTCTAATAGGTGTGCAGTGGTATTAAATTGTTTTAATATGCACTTCTGTGATGATAAATGATGTGAGGCATCTTTTTGTATGCTTATTTGCCATCTGAATACCTTCTTCAGTGAAGTGTCAGTTCATGTCTCTGCCTATTTTTTTAAATTGAGTTATTTGTTTTCTTGTTGAATTTTAAGAATTCTTCATATATTTTGGATACAACTCATTTATCAGATGTGTTTTACAAATATTTTCTTCCAAAAATTATAATAAAATCCAATTTCTCGTATTTTTCTTTCATGGATTATGCCTTTGGCATATATCTACAAACTCATCACCAGACCTGAGGTCACCTAGATTTTCTCCTATATTTGCTTGTAAAGTTTTATAGTTTCTTGTTTTACATTTATATATGTGATACATTTTGAATCAATTTTATTAAAAGTGTAAGATCTTGCATGTAAGAGAATGAGATGAGAAGCCACAAACTCAGAGAAAGTATTTGCAAAAGATATATCTGATAAAAAAATTGTTATCCAAAATGTA
This sequence comes from Equus asinus, assembly GCF_041296235.1. Lineage (NCBI taxonomy): Eukaryota > Metazoa > Chordata > Mammalia > Perissodactyla > Equidae > Equus > Equus asinus. Next base: position 24,257,304 of record NC_091803.1, read on the forward strand.
CAAAGAACTCTTGAAACTCAACGATAACAAATCAGACAACCATATATATATGTATATGAGGAATATTGTCACTGAGCTAACATCTGTGTCAATCTTCTTTTACTTTATGTGGGATGCTGCCACAGCATGGCTTGATGAGTGGTGCTAGGTCCATGCCCAGGATCTGAACCCATGAACCCAAACCCTGGACTGCCAAAGCAGAGCACGTGAACTTAACCACTACGCCACCTGGCCAGTCCCATCAAACAACCCAATTTTTTTCTTTGAATGGGCCAAAGACTTTAACAAACACCTCACCAAAGAAGATGGCAAATAAGCATATGAAAAGATGCTTCACATCATATATCATCAAAGAAATGGAAATTAAAACAATTATATACCCCTACACACCTATTAGAAAGGCCAAAATCCAGAACACTGACCACACCAAATGTTGATGAGGGTGTGGAGTAACAGGAAGTCTCATCCGTTGCTGGTGGGAATACAAAATGGAACAACCACTTGGTAAGATAGCTTGACAGTTTCCTACAAAACTAAACATATTCTTATCATAAGACTCAACAATCATGCTCCTTGGTGTTTACCCAAATGAGCTGAAAACTTACGTCCCCTCAAAAACCTATACATGGATGTTTATGGCAGCTTTATTCATAATTGCCAAAACTTGGAAACAACCAAAATGTCCTTAAGTAGGTGAATGGAAAAATAAACTGTAGCATATCCAAACAGTGGAATATTATTCAGCCCTAAAAAGAAATGAGTTATCAAACCATGAAAAGACATGGAGGAAACTTAAATGGATATTCCTAAGTGAAAGGAGCCAATCTGTGAAAAGGCTACATACTATATGACTCCAATTATATCACATTCTGGAAAAAGCAAAACTATAGAGATAGTAAAAGGATTCGTGGTTGCCAGGGATTGGGGAGATGGGGGACAAATAGATGGAGCACAGAGGATTTTTAGGACAGTGAAAATACTCTGGATGATACTATAATGATAGATACATGTTATTATACATTTGTCAAAACCTACAGAATATACAACACCAAGAGAGACCCCTAATGTAAACTGTGTACATATGTCCATGTAGGTTCATAGATTGTAACAAATGTACCAGTCTGATGCAGGATTTTGATAGTGGGGGAGGCTGTGCATATGTGGGTGAGGGGGTACGTGGGAAATCTCTGTACATTCCACTCAATTTTTCTGTGAACCTAAAACTGCACTAAAAAATAAAGTCTGGGGCTTTTTTAATGTAAGATGTGTCTTGATTCAGGTTGGGTTTTTTTTTTTTTAGCCTTTTGACATCCAATTTTTCCAGCAGATTGTTGAGAAGAATATCCTTTCTCCATTGAATTGTCTTTTTTCCTCTGTCAAAGATGAATTGACTACATTTGTGTAGTTTCTAGGCTCTGTATTCTGTTCCATTGTTCTATATATCTACTTCAACAATACCACACTATCTTGATTACTGTAGCTTTACACCAAGTCTTGAAGTCAAATAGTATGAATCATCCAACTTTTTTCTTTTTTAGTATTATATTGGCTATTCTAGGTCTTTTGCATTTCCACGTAAACTTTAGAATCAGTTTGTCAATATCAATAAAATAGCTTACTGGGATTTTGATTGGAATTGCAGTACATTTTTCAGAATCAGGGTCAGGGCTAGAGTCAGATTGAAGAACATGGTGAGAGTCAGAGCCAGTGTCAGCATGAGGATGAGAGTTAGAGTCAGTGTAGGGCACTTGCCTACATCATAGTGAGAGTGAGAGTGAGGGTTAGTGTTAGGGTCAGGCTGAAGGCCTGGTTTAGTTTCAGGGTAATTTTTAGATTCACAGTGAAGTTCAGAGTTGCAAGGATCAGGGTAAAGGTCATCACATGGTGAGGGCCAGGGTAAGGTAAGGTTTAGGGTAATGGTCAAGTCAGTAAATATGAGAGTGAGGGTCAGGATCATGGTTAGGTGAGGATCACATTGTAGTTGAGATTTAGAGTCAGCGTAAGGGGTCAATTTGATGTCACTACCAGAGTCAGCTTCAACATTAGAATCTGGGTAAGGGTGATAGTGAAGTTGAAGATAAATGTGAGGGTGAAGGTCATGGTCAAGCACAGACTCTGCATGATAGTCAGGGTCAGAGTGAACATGAGAATTAGTGTGTCTAAGTGAGGATCAACGTCAATGTCAGAATGAGCATCATGGTCAAAATCAGGCTGAAGGTCACGGTGAGGGTCAGAGACAGGTTAGGGGTCAGTGTCAGCAAAAGGGTGAAAATTGGAGTCAAGATGAGGATGAGTATATATTTCAAGATCAAAGACAGGGTGGTGATCATTGTGAGAGTCAGGTTGAGGGTTAAGGTCAGGGTCATGACAAAAGTGAGAATGAGGATCAGAGTTAGATGGAGCATCAAGTAAGGGTCAGGGTGAGGATGAGGCTCAGTGTCATGTTTACGTGAAAGTCTGGTCAAGGTAAAATCAGGTTCAGGATCTGTGTGGGTTCAATGTCCAGTAAATGGTTTGGGTAAAGTAAGTGTCACAGTGAGGATCAGGGTCATGGTCAGGTTCAGGGTCACAGTCAGTATCATAGTGAGTGTGAGGGTCAGGGTCAGAGTAAGAGATAGCATCAAGTAAGGGTGAGGGTGAGAATGAGTTTCAGTGTCTGTTTCAGGGTCATGGGTGATGATTAGGGACAAGAGGAGTGTGAACATGAGGCTCAAATCAGGTTCAGGGGAGGGCTGGGGCAAGTGTCAGGGTCTTGATGAGGATCAGGGTCTGGTTAGCGTTAAGATAAAGGTCAGAGTAAGGGTCACGGTCAAGGTTAGGGTGAATGTGTCAGGGTCAGAGTAAGTATTAAGTAAAGGTCAAGATAAAGATGAGATTCATTGTAGAGTGAAGGTCACAGTCAGGGTGGTTGATTGTCAGCACCATAGTAAGGGCCAGGGTCAGTGTGGTGATCATGGTCAGGGTCAAGGACAGTGTGTGGGACCAGTTCAGGGTCATGTTGAGGGTGAGAATCAGAGTCAGTGTTTGTGTGAGCATCAGGGTCAGAGTCAGGCTGAACATCAGAATCACAGTCATGGTCAGTGTTAGAGTGAGGTTCAAGGTCATATTCTGTGTAAGGGTCAAGGTCGCCTTGAAGGTCAGAGTCAGGATAGGAGTTAAGGTGAGAGTCACAGGGAGATGGTGAAAGTAAGGTCAGAGTCAGGGTGATGATCAGAATTAGATTAAGGTGGAGGATCAGGGTCAGGATCATGGTAAGTTGACTGTGAGGATCAAGGTCAGAATGAGCATCAAGTAAAGGTCAAAATGAGCATAAGATTCAGCAACAGTTACAGTGTCAGGGTCAGGGTCAAGGTGAGAGTTAGAGTCAAGATGGATGTGAAAGTGAGGTTCAGGGTCAGGGTCAGTGTTCAGGGGAATGTTGAGGTGAGATCAGGGTCAGGGTCAGGGTTTGGGGGAGATAAGAGCCAAGTTAGGGAGCCGGCCCCATGGCTGAGTGGTAAGTTCCCGCACTCCGCTTCGGCGGCCGAGGGTTTTGTCGGTTCAGATCCTGGGGGAGAAAACGGCACCGCTCATCAGGCCATGTTGAGGTGGCGTCACACATGCCACAACTAGAAGGACCCACAACTAAAATACACAACTATGTACTGGGGGGATTTGGGGAGAGAAAGCAGGAAAATAAAAAAAGATTGGCAACAGCTGGTAGCTCAGCGGCTGATCTTTAAAAAAAAAGAGTCAAGTTAAATGTCAGTGTGAAGGTTAGCATCATGGTGAGAGCAAGAGTCACAATGAAGATTACTATCAGCATAGGTTGTAGGTCAAGGTGAAGTCACAACTGATATCAGGGTCAGGTTGAGTGTCAGCATCAGGGTAATGCTCAAGGTCAGTGTACGGGACAGGTTCTAAGTTAGGGTGATGGTGAAAATCAAAATTTGTGATTGGGTTGCATCAGTGTCAGAGTGAGGGGGAGCTTTAGAGTAAGAGTCTTGCTCAGTGTCAGGGACAAAATTAGGTCTGTATCATGTTTGGTGTCAGGGTGAGAGTCAGGGTCAAAAGTCATCCTCGGGTCAGGGTCGGCATGAGGGTAACTAAGTCAAATTTAGGGTCAGGATGAGGGTGAGGATCGATATTAAGTTCAAGGTCAGGATAAGTGTCGAGTTCATGGTCAGCCTTAGAGTGAGGGTCATATCAAGGACTAGATAAGGCTAAGGGCAGGGTAAGGACCAGGATCAGGTTAAGTGTGAGAGTGAGGATCAGGTTCATGGTGAAAGTAAAGGCTAGGGTCAGGGTCAGGGTCAGTAAAGGTTCAGAGTTAATACGACTATAGTATCTGGGTCAGGGTCAGCTTCAGAAACAGGGTCAAGGTCAGGTTATTTTCAGTGTAGGGTGATCATCAGGATCAGGTTCAGGGTAGGGTCAGGTTCGAGTTGAAGGTCAATTTCAGGTAAGGCTCAGGGGACAGAGGAGGTCAGAGTCAGTGTCAGGTGACATCCAAGTCACTTTTGAGAGATGGTCATGGACAGGATGAGGATGAGTGTGTTTTAAAATGTAGGTTTTCTTATTATTATTCAAGTATGATGAGGCCAACAGATCAGGAGATGATTACTATTGAAAATATAGTTTGTTACAGTTTCCAAGAGGAGGGTGGCATGCCATGCCACACAGGGCCACATGGGGAAACACCGGGGTTGGTCAGGAAGCAGAGGGAGTAAGGGGAAATCATAGGCTTTATTGTGGCTTTCGTGGTAAGGAATGGGCCAGGCAGGGTAAACAATCTAAGCACTGGCTAGTTTAAATAATTTCAGTAAGTTCTGGAGTATAAGAGTTGTCCCAAGTTGTCTGGGACCTGGCCTTGGGATGATTAGGGCAGAGGAATATTGGCCAAGAGTGTAAGAGCCTTGTGAAAGCCCAGTAAAGAAGGTAGCGGGGAGCTTTGGGCTTTGGATTGGTTGGTTTACATATGAAAGGTATGCTACAAAGGAAGTCACTTGCTATTTCTAGGAATTAGCTAGCCCGGGGAAGGGCAGTGCCCCACAGGTCAGCAAGGTTCCAAGATGTCAAAGTATCATAAAGTAGAGAAAATAAAAACCATGATGGTGAGGATTAGGTTCAGGACAAGGTTCTCAGGGTGATGGTCAAGGTCATGGTCAGGTTGAAGGTTGAACTTGAAACTGTTCAAGTTGAAGATGAGAATCAGAGTGTCTATGTGAGGACCACGTTTCAGAGCCAGTGTGGGCATTATGGTCAGAAGCAAGGTGGAGTGATAATCAGGGTCAGGATAGTGGTTATTGTCAGGGTCAGTGTGAGGTATAGTTTCAAGGTCAGGGTGAGGATGAGAATTAGAATCAATGTCAGGATGAGCTTCAGGGTCAGGGTCAGAGTCAGGATGATGATGACACTGAGGGTCGAATTTGGATCATACTTAGGAGAGTGTGAGGGTCAAAGTGATTGTCAAGTACTAAAGGTTAGGGCAAGGAGGAAGGTCAGAATCAGGATCAGGGTCAGAGCCAGACAGATTGTCATTGGAAGGGTCAGTGTGAGGGTCACCATCAAGGTCATGGTCAGTGTGTGGGACATCCACATAAGCGAGGGTGAGCACCTGAGTTAGTGTCAGGGTGAGCATCAGGGTCCAGTCATGGTAAGTGTCAGTGTTAGAGACATGATCAGTGTCAGAGTCAGCTTGAGAGTCTAGGTGAAGGTAAGTGTCAGAATTGGGTGAGGGTGAGGGTCAGTTCAAGGTCAGGTTCATGATGAAGATCAGATCAGTGTCAGGATGACAGTGAAGATGAGGGTCAGGTTTACGGTGTGGTGAAAGTAAGCCTAAAGTTCATGGTTAAGATCAGGGTCAGAGTCAGGGTAAGGGTCAATGTTAATTGCAGGGTCTTGGTGAGGGTGAGGTTCACAATCAGGGTCAGAGTTATGTTCATGGACAAAGTGAGGATCAAGGTCAGTTTGAGTGTCAAAGTGAGGTTTTGGTTAGGTTGACAGTCAGGTTAGGTGAAGTTCAGAGTATGGGTCAGGGTCAAGGTAAGTGTGAGGGGGAGGATTATCTCAGGTCTAAGAACATGGTAAGGATTAGAGACAGTTATTTTTAGGGTAAGGGTCAGGGTGTGATTCAGAGTATGATGTCAGGTTCACTGTCAGGAGAAGGGTTAGAATCAGGATCAGTGTCAGGTTCAGGGTAAGGGCCAATGTGAATTGCTGGGTCTGGATGAAGCAAGAGTCATGCTCAAGGTCAGGTTGAGAGTCACTGTGAGGGTCAGAATGGGAGTCAGTGTCAGAGTCAGGATGGGGAGTCAGGAGTGTAAAGCAAATGTTCAGAGTCATACTCGAGATGAGGGTCAGGCTCAGTTTCAGCATGAGGATCAGGTTCAGGATCAAGGTAGGGTACCAACCTGGGCCAGGATAAGGGAGGGTTAGTGTCAGGGTCAGGGTGAGAATCTGGTTCCGGTTCAGCACAAGTCTCAGATTCAAGGCAGTTTCAAGGACGTAGTGAAGGTACATGTGAGGGTTATTGTAGAGTTAAAGTGAAGTCAGGGTCAGGGAGAAGGTAATGGTCAAGTCAGGGTAAGTGGAGAGTGAGCATCAGGGTCAGGATCAAGTAAGGGTCAAGTTTATATTCATGATGAAGGTTATGGTAAGGTTCAGATTCAGAGCCAGGGTGAGTGTCAAGTTGAGAGCTGGTATAGCATTCACTTCAACATTAGGGTCAGGGTCAAGGTAAGGATGCAACTGAAGATAAATAAAGGTGAAAGAGAGGGTCAGGGTCAGGTACAGAATGAGAGTCAGGGTGAGAATGAGAGTGTCTAACTGAGAATCAGGATCAGAGTCAAGGTTAGTGTCGTGGTCGGACACAAGGTGAGAGTGAGCATCAGGGTAATGTTCAGGTATAGAATAGAGGTAGTGTCAGAATGAGAGAGTCAGAGTCAAGGTAAGAGTGAGTATCTGCTTCAGGTTCAGAGTCATGGTCATGATCATGTCTAATCAAGCTGAGGGTCAAGGCTAGAGTCATGGAAAGGGTGAGTGTGAGAGTCAAGGTCAGTGTAAGTGAGCATCAGGCAAGAGTCAGAATAACATAGTGGTTCAGTGTCAGAGTGAAAGTCAGGGACACGATGAATGTCAGGGTAGGATCAGCATCAGAGTAGGGTGCAGGTCATAATGAAGTCACAATCAGGGTCAGTATCAGGTTGAGTGCCATGTAATAGTCAGGGTCAGTTTGAGGGTAAGGATCAGGGTCAGTGTGAGGAAGCAATTCAGGGTCAGGGTGAGGTTAAGAATCAGTCAGTGTCAGGATTAGCATCAAGGGGAGAGTCAGGGTGAGGATTAGGGTCAGAGTCCTTATAAGTTTCAGGGTCGGGGTGAGGTTCAGAGTCATGTGAGGTTAAGGGTAAGAATCTAAGTCAGACACAACATCAGGCATGAGGGTCAGAGTCAGGTTTAGGGTCAGGGTGCTTATGCACAGCAGGGTCAAGTCAACTTTGGAGTCACTGTCTAGGTCAGGATATCAGTCAGGGTCAAAGTAATGATCAGAATCAGGGTCAGGTTGAAGATCAAGTTCAGTTTAAATTTTGAGAGGTAGGAAGTTTAGAGTTACTGTTGGGGTCATTTCATGGTCAGAATCAGTTTGAGGGTCAGGGTCATTAAGAGGGTGAAGGTGAGGTTCAGGGACATAGTAAGGGTCAGATTCAGAGTCCAATTCAGGGTCAGGATCAGGTTGGTCACATGCACCATAAGGTTCAGAGTAATGATCAGCTTGAGGGTCAGTATTAGGGTGAGCATGAAGGTCTTGGTCAGAGTAAACTTGAATATCAGTGTTGGGTTAGATTCAGGTTGAAGGTCATATAAGGGTCAGGGTATGGATCAGGTGTACAGTGAAGTTCAAGGTGAGGGTCTGAGACAGGTAAGCTTCAGGGTTGAGGCTAGGGCATGGGTGAGGGTCAGTTTATAAATGTCACATTCTTGGTAAGAGTCAGGGTTAGGTTGAGAATGAGTGTCATGGTCAAGATTAGAGTCGGAATTAGGGATAGAGTGGGGTTCAGAGTCTTCTTCATGTTCATAGTCAGTGTCTTGGTGAGAGGCAGGTTCAGGGTAAGGGTAAGGATCAGGTTGAAGGACAGGGTCACTGTTAGAGTGAAAGTCATTGTCAAGAAAGCTTGAGAGTTAAAGTTAGGATCAGCATGCCAGTGATAGTAGCGTCAGGAATAGCTGCAGGGTCAAAATCAGGGTGTTCGTCAGCGTCAGATTGATAATCCAGGTCAAGGTGAGGGTCAGGTTAAGTGTCGAATTCAGAATCAGAGTCAGTGTGAATGCCAGGGCCTGAGTGAGGGTCTTGATCGTGGTCAGTATGACGGTGAAGGTATACGTCATGGTCACAGTCAGAGTCAGGGACACGCTGAGAGTCAGAATCAATGTCATGGGTAGGGTAGGGTCATAGTGAGGGTCAATTTCGGGTAAGAGTCAAAACAAGATTCAGGCTGGGGGTCAGGGTCAGAATCCGGGTGAAAGTTAGGGTCAGGTAAGGTTCAAGGTTTGGTTCAGCATCAGGGTCAGTGGGAGGGTGAGAATGAGAGACAATGTCAGCATCAGGGTCAGGTCAAGGGTGTCTATCATGGACAAGATCAAGGTCAAGTGGGACTGGGTAGGTGGCAGGGTCAGAATGAGGTTAAAAGTGAGGTTCAAGTTCAGAGTCAGCCCTAGAGTCTGAGTCTCTGTCAGAGTGAGGATAAGGGCAGGGTTATGGCTGTAATACTTCACCGTTTGTTTACAATCTTATTTCTTAGAATTAATTCAGGTACTGCTGTCGAAGCAAAAGGAGCATTATTCTTCCTGATAGTTCTGGTTAATTTTTCTGCAGGAACAGTAATGGATTTGGGGTGCTCACTGTCCCAGTAATTTTAATTTTATTATTCAGACGATCAGATCCTGATGGTTCACACTACCAATCTCCAAAAAATCAAAATATTCCAAATTTTACTTCTTTGTAGATTTATGACCAGATGCTTGGGTGATAGGAACATACAGTGCAGTTTAACAGGTTTCTGTCCTAAAAAAATGTTTTGCAACTTCTCAGTTTCATACAGCTTATGGAATGGTTGGAATGCAATCTAGATGTTGAGGTTCCCATTCCACTGCAACGTATCTGATAACTGGCCGTCTTCCATCGTCTGAGCATTTGAGAAACGGTTAGCTCGCAGCTCCAGGGCTGGAGCGTTCCCAATTTATAGAAAGTTTATCTTTGCTAACTGAGTGAAAGTGGCTTCTGACCATTCTTTTCAGCCACACTTCATAGAGCAACAGAAGAAATCTAATACTTTCCTCTATGATTCCTCAGTCTCTCTGCTCCACCCACGCACAGCAGTCCGGGCCTTTTCGCAAATGTAAGGCTGTTTACTACTGTCCCACCTAAGCAAGCACTGGGTCCCCATTAACGGGCTAAGATTTCCTGAGGAGGCCCTAGCTTCTGCCTGGGCCACCAACCACACCTCAGAGGACCTTGGTGGCTGGTTCCTTGGGAGGCTGACACTCTCTTGCTGGTCTGGGGCCTCCTCAAGTTTGGAAGGATGGTCCGGGGCACTGAGTTCGTTCCCTTTGGACCCTGAACCAGACTACAGAGGCCCCAAAACCAAAAGTCGGAGGTGGGAGTGCACAGATCGGAAATGAAGGCTTGGTGGAGGTTGGAACGAGAAAACAACTTCTCTCAGCCCCAAACCTTTCCGGCTTAAGATGTAACAGAAAGTGACCAGAAGAGCGCCCTGCCACCTCCCTTCACGTGCTCCACCACCATTCACAGCATCCGATTGGCGCGCCCTGCCTCCTAGACCTGCCCCTCCAGCCCCGCCTGCGCCCACTTTCCGCCTCGAGGCTGTCCGTGGAGATAGCACAGCCAGAGGGTCTCTCCTGATTCTCCCTAACACCTTCATTTCATTTTTCATAAAGCTCATGAGCCTGGCCTGGGCCTGGTTTCACCCTAGAGCCCTAAAATAAGGAGGCTTAGGGTCTAGAGGTCGAAGAGAAAGGAGGTCTCATCTGGGAATGACAGGAAAATGTTGGGGCAGCAGGGAAGGTGGGCAGGAGTCTCTGCTTCCCAATCCTGGGATCTGCGGATGAGGGATGATGGGGCCAAAGGTTTTCCCGTCTGAAAAATAAGGGATGTGCTGAGTGGTTCCAAAGATCCCTTCCAAGTCTAAATCACAGCGCTACTCCAGGGCGGGTATTCTGTGGTCGTCTTTAGAGTCAGAAGATGCTATAACTTTGTCCAAGCTGGGGCTAAGCGCAGGGGATTGTAAAATTGAGGTCAGTGGGCTCTTGATTCACCTAGTGTGGTATGAAGAAGACTGGGAGATTTGCATCAACTTTCTACAGACAAGCATGTCACAGGACCACAGTTTCAGAAGAGCCTCTATCTCCCTCTTTTTTCCTACCATCCCTCCCCCTAGCACTTTTTCTTTAGTCTCTGCCTGCTTGGCCCCTCCTTCAGCCTATTTTAGTACTGCTCAGTGTTACTGCTACCTCTTAAAGCTGCTAACCTCTGCTCTAAAGAATGAAATCTCCAAGATCACATCTAGGAAGCAGGGCTGAAGGAAAAGGGACCAACTGCCTCCACAAGTCAGGGACTGACAAGCAAAGAAGAGCCCAAGAGCCAGGAAGACCAGCAAAACCAATAGTCCTCTTTATTGAGTGTCAAGGTAGAGTAACACTATGAAAGGCAAAGCGCCCAAGGACTTGAAGAATCCAGAGGCAGGATTGAAGGTTTCTTGGAGATGCAAGCCTGGGTCTCTGAGCTAGGAGAAAGGCCGTGGGTGATCTGAGTGCTCACAAGGACTTCAGGAAGGCCCTATATTTGTCCAGGAAAGGGGCAGACAGGATATTCAGCTCTTGCCGAAGTTCCTGCAGAGCCCTGTCCTTCTCTTGCTGCTCCCCCACCACCTGCCGCCTGTAATAGTTGATGTAGAAGTTCACCCAGTCATTCACCACGGTCACCATGGCCTCTTCAGAGACAGGAGGATCAGAGAAGACCTGCGGGTAGGGGAGATTTGCCCAGGGAGAACGTGGTCAGCAATGTGATTCAGGAATAACCCATAAACTCTGACATCCTCTTTTCTCTGGTTTGTATTCCCTGTCTCTAATTATTTCCCTCAACTCCACCATTACTCTCCCAGCTCCAAATTTTTCTCCCTTCTCTGCCCTCACCCACCCCCAGTACTCCAGACTTGTCCTTTGAAATGGAGTACCTGGGCTTACCTGCTGATTTAGCAGAACATTAAATTCCTTAATTGCTGTGGAAATGAGATCCCTGTTAGCCTGAAGAAGGGCCATCTGCCTGGTTAAAGAAAGAGACAGAATTTAAGTATCCTTTTCCCTCATCCCTGGGTATTTCCCCCAATTCTCTTACTCCCCTTAAAGATCCCTGGTGCCCTGCAGGGCCACCTCCCCTCCAATACCTTTCAAATCCTGCCGTGCTCTGAGATGACGTTTCTCCCAGGTTGGCTCACCTTCAGGTCCAAGAGCACAATGTATGTCTCACTCACACTTTTCAGGATATGTCTGTCCCTCGGTGCCAAGCTAGATGTAGACAAGGAGACAAGTGCAGGCCTGAGAGGGAAACGCCCTGCATCTAGGACCTGAGGGAGGGTGATAGGTCAACCAGGGGAGGGGAAGGAGGGAGAGGCTTCCCCGAAGTTAGAAAGATAGCAAGGCCAAGAATAACAGATAAGTGGGCAGCCCCAGGAAACCTTGCCTTCTGCCCCACATCCCAGTATCCAGGCTCCAAATGATAACAAAACTGACTAACAGTATGATGATATATATCATCATAGATGATATATTAGTAGCAGCTTACATTACATTTATCATTTGTGCCAGGCACTGTTTCAAGCATTTTAAGCATCAAACACCTTAATAGGTATTTATCCTTATTAAAAAATCCTATTAGACAGGTGCTAATAATAGCTAGATTTTGTAGACGAGCCATCTGTAAGACGTGGGGACCAGACTCTACCAGGCTGCACGCCACAAGAACAGAGACACATCTGTCTGTTCTCTACCATATCATCAGGTACTCAACAAAGCAGAAATACTCTTTTTCTTCTTTTTAAATATTTTCCTAATGTTTTCTATTTTTGGTAGATGTTTTTCAAATTTCAAAATCACCACATACTAATTAAAATAAATGAAACAATACAAAAGTGTGCACTGAAAATGATCATTTTTGCTTCCTCCTCCAACAAAGTAACCAGTGTTAAAAATGTGTGAATTTCCTGTCACATCTTTCTGCATTCAAAAACCAATATTCATAGGTACCTATACACTCACAGAGGTTTCATTTGCTTTTTTGTTTATAGCATTTTCTTAATTAACATGCAGCAAAATTGATTCCCTTTTGGTATATAATCTATGAATTTTAATATATAGATTCACATAACTATTACCACAATCAGTATAAAGAACATATCCATCACCCCAAAAAACTCCTTTGTGCTACCCGTTTGTAGTCTTCCCCACTCCCATCCCTAAACCCTGCCAACCACTGACCTGTCCTCCATCACTGCAGTTCAGTGTTTCTGAAGATGTCCTATAATGAAATCGTACAGTCCTTTGAGACTAGCTTCTTCCACTCAGAATAATACACTTAGGGTTCAGCCAAGTTGTTGCAAGTAAAAGTAAGTTGTTTCTTTTCATTGCTGAGTGTGCATCATGCATGCATAACAGCTTGTTTATTCATTCACCCACTGAAGGACATCTGGATTGTTTGCAGATGTGGCAAGCATGAATAGAGCTGCTGTAAATATTTGTGTACAGACTTTTGAGTGAACATGTTTTCATTTATCTAGAATAGAAAATATTTGTTACCACTAGGAGAAATAATTGCAATACAACCTGACAAAGAACATGTATACAGAATTCATAACAAACGCTTATAGTTCAATAAGACAGCCCAGTTCTTTAAATGGCCAAAGGATTAGAAGAGGCACTTCACAAAGAAGATATACAAATAGCCAATCAGCACAGGAAAAGACATTCAACATTATTTCTCATCAGGGAAATACAAATTAAAGCTACAATGTGCTACCACTACAATGACTACAATTTTAAAAGACTAATTAAGTGTTGATAAGGATATGGGACAACTAGAATTTTCATACATTGCCAGTGGGAGTGTAAAATGGTACAAACAATTTGGCAATTTTTTACAAAGTTCAACATACACTTACCACATGATCCAGCAATTCCTTTCCTAGATGTTCATGAGACATGAACATACATGTCTACAAAAATACTTCCATGCAAATGCATATGTTCACAGCAGCTTTATTGATAATAACCAAAAACTGGAAACAACCCAAATGTCCAATAACCAGTGAATGGATATACAAATTGTAGTATATTCATACATTGGAATACTACTCAGCAATAAAAAGGAATAGACTAATGGTACTCACGACAACATGAATGAATCTGAAAATCATCCTGAGCAAAAGGAGCCAGACATAAAAAACTATGTACAGTATAATTCCATTTCTATGAAATTCCAGAATAGGCAAAAATAATCTATAGTGACAGAAAGCAGATCAGTGGTTACCTGAGATCAGAATACAAAAGTGGAAGTTAAAATGCAAAGGTGCCCAAGGGAATTTTTTTGGATAATGAAAATATGTATCTTAATTACGACAAGTATTTTCATACACTGTTAGTAGGAGTGTAAAATGGCAAGGCGTTTTAGACGGATAATTTGACTATACTTGTTCAAATTAAAATACGCATAACTTTCAACCCAATAATTCTGCTTTGGACTCTATTTGAAAGAAATATTCATATTCAGTGCACAGAAAGGCCTGTACAAGGAATTTACCATACCCGTTTGTAACAATGAAAAGGCAGAAACAACCCAAAGTTCCATTAATATGGAGAATCTTTAAAGAAACTATGGCACATTCATACTATGGCATGACATGCAGCTATTAAAGTAAATGAGATAAATACATATGTGCTGATATGAAAAGATCTCTAAGACAATGTTAAATGAACTATAGTCAGAGCAGACTACCCCAGGCTGCAAGTATGGAGGATGGGAGTAGGGATTAAATATAAAACTATGTATTTCTCTGTGTGTGTGTATATGTGTACGATGGTAAACAATAGTTACGTCCGGGGATTGACTGGTATTTGATGGGAAATGGAAAGAGGGATAAATGTCAAGGGAGAATTTGACCTTATCTATCTATGCTATTGTTTAAATTATTTAACAACAAGAGTGTATCTTTCGGGCAGCCCCGTGGCCGAGTGGTTAAGTTCGCGGACTCGGCTGCGGCTGCCAGGGTTTTTGCCGGTTTGGATCCGGGGCGCGCACATGGCACCATTCATCAGGCCACGCTGAGGTGGCATCCCACATGCCAAACTAGAAGGACCCACAACTAAAATATACAACTATGTACTGGGGGGACTTGGGGAGAAAAAGCAGGAAAAAAAAGAGTGTATCTTTCTATTATTTTTATAATTCTCAAAAAGAATACAAAAGAAAAAAGAAAGAAAAAAGATGGTGTAGTTCTAAAATCATCAGCCTCAAATATGAATCCTGCGTCAATGCCTAGAAGAGTAGCAGCTGCTCACTAAATATTTGTTGAATGAATGAATAAATGAATGAATGCTTTTGCCATTTTTCAGCTCTGTAACCTTGGTGAAGTCACTTCACATATATAAGCCTCAGTTTCCTCATCTGTAAAGGAGGAATAAAATGCCTACTTTACAAGAAGCTATTGAGAAAATAAATTCGTTCCCTCCACAAATAGGTACTTGGCACCTACCTTGTGCAAGGCACTGGCACAAGGCGCTGGGAATTTATCAGTGCCAAAGATGAAGCGCCTGTCCTCCTGGAGCTTATGTTCCAGTGGGGGTGGTGAGAGGATGATGAGGGACGAAGTCTGAGAGAGGGCAGGGCCCAATCTACAGAGCTTTGTGGGCCATGACAAGAAGTTTGTGTTTTCTTTTTTTTTTTTTTAAAGATTGGCACCTGAGCTAACAACTGTTGCCAATCTTCTTCGTTTTTTTTTTTAATTGCTTTTTCTCCCCAAATCCCCCCAGTATGTAGTTGTATATTTTAGTTGTGGGTCCTTCTAATTGTGGCATGTGGGACGCCACCTCAACATGGCCTGATGAGCAGTGCCATGTCCGTGCCCAGGATCCAAACAGGCAAAACCCTGGGCCGCCGAAGTGGAGTGCGTGAGCTAAACCACTCGGCCACCAGACTGGCCTCTGTGTTTTATTTTCAAGTGTGAAGAAAAGCCATTGAAGGATTTGGAGGAGAATGTTCTTCCATAAAAGTAACAGGAAGCCACTGAAAAGTTTTAAGTGGGGGAGTTTTAGGCTGCATGGAGAGTGGACTGTAAGGGGGCAGGAGCAGAAGTGGGGAGACCAATGAGGATGAAGTCAAGGAGACGTGCAGCTGGGAGTATCCTGCCCAGTGTTTGGTATACCATCGAATGCAGGCTACCAAGAGGTCTCATAGGGTAGAAGAGGGACCATCACTCATCTCTTTGTCAAGCCACTGATCTGGACACTGAAGCCACAAAGAAGTGTATGATACGTCCTTGTCCTCAGGCACTTACAGTCCACTTGGGAAGATAGGAAAGAGGTACCTAGTAAAACCATATACAAACTGGGCTAAATAAGTCCTACAATGAACAAGGGTCTCTGAGCAGGGAGAGGTCAACTTGGACAATGGTGGTCAGTAAAGCCAAGAAGGTCCTTAAGTAGCATGACCATATCTCTCAGTTCACTCAGGACAGCTCTAATCTATTATCCCAATGTAATTATTAATAGTGCCTCCTTTAATGACACTCTCAAAAATCTTGATTTGGACAATAAATTATATGGTGATGCTAGTCATGAGGGCCATTTGACCTGCCTCATATGGAGCAAAGGGCCTCACATTTGAATACTTGACATTAACCCCAAATAATGGCCAACACTTAAATAGCATGTACTGTGTGCCAAACATAGTTTAAGAGTTTTCCACATATGACTCATGTAATCCTCATCTTGACACTATGCGTTAAGAATTAGTATTATTCTCATTTTACAGATGAAGAAAGTGAAGGACAGAGAGGCAAGAAACTTGCCCAAAGATCTCACAGATACTAAGTGACAGAACTAAGGCCCTCTGATGGAATTCATTCATAGAGGTGGGCCTCCGAGTTCAATACACTCACAGAAGCTAACATTTAAAATATTTCATGTTTCTAAACCCTTCAATTTTTCACTCTAACAGGAAACTCAAAATTTACCAAAAAAAAGAAAAGAAAAGAAAAAAGAAGTGCCCAGTGTCTATCTCAGCCTCAGAGAGACTCTACAGGTCTCAGATAAGATGAGGTGGAGTAGAAGGGTGTTCCAGGCTGAGGAACCAGGATATTTTATTTTCTGATAAAAAGAGGGCACTTTTAGCAAATTTCTACTTTGGAGTCAGTACATTGCACTAGATGGGAATGAGAAAGGGAGAGAGGGAAAGAGAAGAAGGGGTGAGTTGGGAGGGAGAGAAACATTCTGACTTTAGACTCTCCCCCCAACTTCATGGACCATCTCCCCCACTAAACACACAAGAACTTCTTGCCTATTTCTCTTGTTTTCTGACACTATTAACTGCAATCCCTTGATTTTCTCATCCTCAGATGTCTTTAGGTTCCTTTGAGAAATAATACTCTTTCAGTCTTGGGGAAGGCTGAAGGACAGAGAATCTCTAGTGGAGGGCCAGAGGCGCCCAGAAGAAAAACAAAAACAAACAAAAAGGGAAGCTTAACAGCGCCTCAGGGATCACCTGGTCCAACTTCTCCTCATGTGTTCGTTCGTTCATTCATGAATATCTTTTAAGCACCTACCATGTGTTACGTAGCGGAGATAAAATAAGGAGTAAAATATAGTCCCTGGCCTCACAATAAAGAAGGCATCTAAGAAGCAGAGAAGGACACTGACTTGACCAAAGTTACACAGCTAAAAATTCTGTGGCCGCACCGGGTCTCGAACACAACAGTTCCCTAGGGACGCCCTTTTTCCTTCTCCCCATAGCTGGAAGTTGTAGGTCCTAGGAGTCCAGGGCTAGGCGGGTCAAAGGGCCCCCATGACTCCCGCGGCGCAGCTACAAAATGCTACAAAGAACAAAGGCCAGGATCCGCCCCGAGGTGTCCGAGGCGAGGCCCGGAGGTCAGAGAGGAAGAATCTGGTTCCTGGGCTGGACAGACGAAGACAGAGGCTGGTAGCCCTTTCGCAAAGGAAGATTGCCCCTCTGCAGCCGCCGTAGTCGAGCCGGAAATGTCATTTGGCCACGTTTCCAGCTACACGGGGCTGAAGGGAGAGAGCCGCTATGGCTGACGGCGCGAGCCTGGAGGCCCGGCTGTGCTCGGAGCAGTACGGCTCCGGGGCCGCCCGGGGCTGCTGCGCCGCTGTCGACGGGAGCCTGCAGTGGGAGGCCTGGGGGTGGCGCTGGTGGGGCTTCTCTGGGGCTTTCACAGCAAAACCCGAAGGACCAGATGGGGGCGGAGAGGGGGCTCCCGCGACCGCCTCAGCACCTCTCTCCCGGCTCCTGGCCTTGTTCCTGCCACAGGGCTTCCCCGATAGCGTCAGCCCGGACTATCTGCCCTACCAGCTATGGGATTCTGTGCAGGTCAGCCCGGCCGACTCGGGTAGGGGGGCGGCATGTAGTCGGCGGTGAAGGAGGCAATGCGGGCCACCTCTCCTTGCCTGTTTATAGACTGGAGAAGGAGGCCTAGAGCAGAGCTGTAACGTGTTCCAGGTCACACACCAAGGAGAGCTGAGAATAGAACTTAGATTCCCCGTGCTCCTGCGCCCACTCCTCACCCCCTTCTTTTCTCCTGCAGGCCTTTGCTTCCAGCCTCTCGGGCTCCCTGGCCACCCACGCAGTCTTGCTAGGCTTAGGGGTAGGAGACGCAAAAGCCTCTGTTTCAGCTGCCACGGCCACCTGGCTCGTGAAAGGTGAGCTTGGATCATGGAGCCTCACCTATCACTGCTCTCAGCCCTCCCATCCCCCTGGCCCCTTTTTCTCCGACTGCACATACCCCTCCTTTCACCCCTGCCAGTGTTCTGGCTTCTAGCTTTGGGCTGTGATATTTATGGACTCGTGCCTGATTAGATGCGGAAGCCAAGTCTCCCCAGTGCCTAGAACAGTGCCTTGTACCCTGTTAAAAAACAAAATTTGACTGAGTAAATTTTAAAGATCTTGTTGGCTTTATTCAACAATTAATTAATCGCCCACCGCTACAATACTTTCATCCTGAGCACCAGCCTTGCAACCGCACTCTGTTCCCCATAAATACTGGTCAGAGTCCCTAAATCATCTGCAGCCCAGATCCGTAAGTTAACTGTCCCCTCTCCTTTATCCCTAGTCTCTTTGTGGAGGACTGCATAAAAGTGTGGTTATTGGATAAAACTACCAGCTGCCTAGTGTGGAGGAAATCGATTAGTTCCAGAAAAAAAATTGTGTAGTTGATCCTGAGTAGGGGGAGAGGAGGTTCTGGGAAAGATGAAAGGCATCTTAGATCCTCTGGGACACTAGATGATGCTGTAAATAGCAATTATAGTAACCATCTGTTGAATGTACAACTTTTTGAAAAACCACTAAAAAAAAGTTACATTTTGGTACCGTGGCACCTAGAGAGTGAAGTAGAAAAGAAAAGGGAAACTGTTCCACATCAGGAGAGCCCATAGCTCTCTCCACTGTCCTTTGTCTTTCACTACTGTTCCCACTGGAGGTTTAAATCAGACCCAAGGTAAGGCTCCTTCTATTCCTAGCATCAGCCTGGCCACACCTCTGGTGAGCCTCCCTGGATCTCTTAGAGAATCAAGAGGCTCCTGCTTACACCTTTACCATTAAGACTGAGCAAACTGGCCAAATGTGAGTCACCTTTGAAAAGAAACTTTTTCTCTAATGGTACGTTCAGTGGAGAAGTGGTGATCTGTGACTTGTCCTAACTGTCTCTTCTTTTAATAATCATAGTTCACACAAACAGTTCTTATTGTATGCCAGTCTTTAAATGTACTGTCTCAGTCTTCACAATAGCTCTAAGATAGGTAGTATTGTCATTATCCCCATTTTATAGATGAGGAAACTGAGGCACAGAAAAGTAACTTGCCCAGGGTCACAGCCAGTAAGTGGTAGGGAATGGATTTGAACCCAGGAGGGTTAGTTCCAGAGTCCACATTTTCATACCACCACACTGAGCTTGGTTTGGATCTTTTCCGTTGCTCTCCTATTGGCTAAGTGTTTGAAATGCAGCAGGAGCTAGGGTCAGTAGCTGATGTTTTCATGTCATTTCTAAGCCTTATCACCAACATGTTGCCTATATATGTCCAACTCAGGCAGGTTATTAAGAAAAAAATAAGACCACTTAAGATATGAAAATATCCACTTACTTTAGAGCCTGTTGTTGACATTAGAAGAAGCCTTCTTAGGAGAGATTTTACAAACTTATTTGCATCAAACATGGGAAATTTGTATGCGGAGCTTTATACAAGAAACTCCCTTGGAATTTTTTGGTATGGTCATTTTCAGTTATAGACCTCTTAATGGAACATGATGTTAATTGTCATAATTAACAATAGTAATACTACTGGCAGCTAATTTTTTTGAAGAAGAAGAAGATTAGCCCTGAGCTAACATCTGCTGCCAATCCTCCTCTTTTTGCTGAGGAAGACTGGCCCTGAGTTAACATCCATGCCCATCTTCCTCTACTTTCTATGTGGGACGCCTGCCACAGCATGGCTTGCCAAGCGGTGCCATGTCCGCACCCAGGATGCAAACAAGGCAACTCCGGGCTGCTGAAGCGGAATGTGCAAACTTAACCGCTGTGCCACTGGCCCGGCCCCTGGCAGCTAATACTTTGACAGCCTACTGTATGCCAGACATTTTACACACTTAGGTGTAATATGTAATTTAATCTCTGCAGCAGCCATATTAGGTAGATGCCATTATTAATGGGCTTTTCAGAGGGGAAAGCTGAAGCTCAGATTTACTAACTTGCCTAAGGTAACATGGGGCCATGATTTGGATCCAAACTGACTGACTCCTGGGTGCCACTCACAACCACCACCCTCTTGCCAGTTGGGATTTTAGGGTGGAACCAAGTACAATTTGTGGGCAAATGATCCCTTAGTAGGACTCAAAAGTTTCTAGATCCTACAGCTCAGCTAATTGTGAGGCAAAGAAGAGCAGGTGGGAATTAAGTTGACTAGTCTAGTGGATAGTGTTGACTGTCAGATAACAGGGAGAATGTGTGTCATTACCGCCTACTAGGGTCAACCTCCAGATTCTGCCAAGGTCCCTGCAGCCTGCTTCTAATACATGAATAGAGCCCCTTTCTGCCAAGTGGCCATTATATGTAGGACATACATCTGATTGGATATGAGTACAGTCAAAGGGAAGAAAAATAGAGTCTGGCCCAGTGAGCTCTCCCTCAACCAGTAAAAGTCATCTTGCCACGTTCAGAGTTACTAAGTTGATCCAATACAAGAATCTTAAACAGAACAAGGAAAATTTTGTGTAGAATAAAATGTACTTGAAGGGAAGAGGGTGAGGTGAGTGACAGAGGGAGGAGGCCTATAAAGCCACCCTGACGGGTGTTACTTCCAGGAACATATAAGGGACAGAAATGGAGAGACGGCAGGCTGGATGGGAGATGTGTTGTACACATGCCTTCTCTGAATGAGGCGGCTGCTCAGCCTCAACCAACTGCGGCAGTAAGGGAAGGCAGGCCCAGTGTTGCCATTCTTCAGGTTCTTCCAGAAAAGCTAGAAATCCAGATTTTCTTGTAAAAAGTCCCATTTTTGTCCACCTGTCTCCTGTGAGCTTCAGTTGCTTTGTGAAAAGGAATGCTCCCTCTCAAGTTCCTAGGATTTTTGTGAAGACTGAAAGACATAGGTATTTCAGGTGTCCACCAGAGTGCCTAGTGGTCCAGGGTTGGGTAAATATGTCTACTTAGAAGGCCTGAATGCCCAAGGATGGAGATTGTGGCAAGGGGTGAGTACATCTCTTTCCAGTGGAGAAGGGGGGAGACTAAACCTCTGTCCCCACCTTTATACGTTGTGGGAAGCTCCCAACCCTCCTTCCTACAACGTAGTTTCCCTTCTCTCTGCATCCCTCACTTAAAGGTCCATGCCCTCAAGCTCAAACAAGTTGGGAGTCCTCTGCCCACCATATCTGTCCTTTCCTGTATGAGGCCTTCCCAGTTGTTTGGTTCTAGAACAGTTCTTTGTGATCCCCCTGTTGAACTTAACGAGTGCTACTCTCAGTATGAGGTATAGTCTAAATCAAGGGTTGGCAAACTTTGTGTAAAGGACCAGATGATGAATATTTTACACTTTGCAGACTATAGTTTCAGTCACAGCAACTTGATTCTGCCATTTTGTCATGACAACAGCCATAGACAATCTGTAAATGAATGGGCACAGCTGTATTCCAATAAAACTTTATTCTGTAGAAACAGGGAGTGGAAGCCCGCAGACCACAGTTAATTGATCCTTAGTCTAAATCAATGTTTTTCACACTGATTGCTGTCTGCTTTTGCACTGGATTTTGAGCCTAGAACCATGATTTTCTGGATCACCACTGTATCCCCCATGCCTCATGTAGTGCCTGGCACAGAGTAGGTAGCCAGCAAGCATTTGTTGTATAAATGAATGTCTAGCTGATTCTGGAGACTTCGCTGACTCTCACTAGCCTAGGGAGGTCTCTCCCTCTGCCTCACATCCCCAGCTCTCTGTCACCAACCTGCAGTTCAAATCCTTTTTATTTATTTATACTCTGATGACCACCTGTGAATTCCCTACCCAACCTAAGAGCTAGAATATCAACAGTAACCTCTGAACTTTCCACACAGGATTTCCAGCCTTTTTTTTAATAGTTGTACCATATAGATATATATACCTAAACACTGCATTGTTTAGTTTTAGTTGTTTTAGAGCTTTATGAAAAGTACATTGTGTTTGAGTTGTCACGGCTTACTTTTTCATGCAAGATTATAATACTAGGATTCATCCATTTTGATGTAAGTAGTTGTAGTCCATTGGATTTTCACTGCTGTCTAATCTGCTGATTGAATGTACCAGAATTTATTTATGCATTCTCCTGTTGAGCATTTGCACTATTCCCAGTTTTTTGCTATTATGAACAATGCTGCAAAGAATATTTCTGGTCTACGTCTCCTGGTGTGCATGGGTACATAGTTCTCTTGGGTACATACTGAGGAATTGCTAAGTCGAGGTACTTCTGACCCGATTGTACAGCTATGTCTATCCAGAACTTACCGTACCAGACTGAGTCCCCATGAGCAGTGACCAAGGTGAATCAGCCATTTCAGTGCCAGGGTTTGCCAGGCCCCACAGCTCCCAAAGGTCTTCCTTGTTCTTTACCAGTGCCTCTCTCCCCCAGATTCAACCGGCATGCTGGGCCGCATCATCTTTGCCTGGTGGAAGGGGTGAGTTTGTCTTCCTGGTAAGCAGCCCTCTGGCTACTCTCCCCAGACAGGGATCATGTCTGTTTCAGTCCTGGCTTTATTTTCAGCTCCCTTCTCTCCTCCAAGTCTCCAGGGGAGGGGAGATTTAGCAATTAAGATTTTCACAGCTAAGGAGTCTTTAGTGAGTGTCCAGTCCCGGTGGCTTGCCCAGGATCACCTAGCAGTAAAGCCACAGAGCCATTGCTATGATCAGATCTGCCTTCAAGAGCACTGATTTGCCACTCTGATGCCCATCATGGAAAAACAGAGAGAGCCACAAGGCTTTATGTGTCTTCTGTTTCCACTTGAAAAAAGAAGCCTGAATGGGACAATGCTTAACCCAAAAGGAATGACTTTACTCCAGAGGCTACTTTGGTGGCTCAGACACTTGGTTGGACTTTGCTGAGCTGAGCAGGGAGTGGGCTTGGGCAGGTCATCAGGATGCTTGCTCTACATGGAATCAGTGTCATTATTTATCGAGAAGGGATTAAGGATCTTGTGCTGCCTGCTTCCTCAGGTCAGTACTGGGCAACCTCAGGAGTGATTTAGTATCTGCCATTGTGATTGTGAGGTTCAGTGACGCAGTTTATGCAAAGTGCTTAGCACATTACATGGCACATAATAAGTCAACACTAGGTGCTATTAACAGCTCTGTGCCTCACAAGCTCCCTATATGTATCAGCCTTAGAAACTTTGTAGAGTAGGATTAAATGTGTACATTTTACAGATGTGAAGCAGACCTAAAAGAGGGAGGTTACTCACCCAAGTCACACAGCTTGTAACTAGTGAGATGGGATTTAAGCCTAAAACCTGTACTCTTTCTGTAGTGTCAGGCTGCTTTATGGGGCAGAGCCCTAGACCAGACCCATGTGTTCTAGTTCTCCTTCCAGAGCTCCCCATGTGTGTCCCAGACCCCACCCAGGAATGCTCCCTTTCTCTCCAGGAGATTTGCAAATTAAGAGTTAGGGCTAATGCTGCAAATTCTGACCTGTGCTGGGAGCTGCAACATCTCCTGCCACTGGAATCTTGGAGAATTGGTTGCCAGGTGTTTGTGCATGGGCCAGGGAGTCGCTCTGCCTGGCAGAAGAGGCAGCCATCCTCTTGTGTAATAGAAATATCCTAGGCTTGTATGTCAGAGCCTGGCTCTTTCTCTTGGCCTTTCCCCCGACTCTGCATGTAAACCAAGGGAATTCATGTCCCCTCTCTGGGCTAGTTATTTGTAACATGTGGGGCTTACACTAAATGTATTGTTTACCAGTCCAAAATGTGTGGACTTCTTGCGAGGTACCCTTGATGAGCAGGAGGAAGAAGAGGAGAGATGGCAGAGGAACCCAGGGGGAGCTTCTCTCAGAAGAGGGGCAAAGGGTGGGGAGCAGCCACAAGGCAATCAGGTTTTTCCTTTGGTGCATCATAGTTAGCAAGGGGGAAACACTAAGTGACCACTGAAAGTCCTCCCAGCTGATGATGGCATTTCAGGCAGCAGTGACAGTGTTGGGACAGATGTCTGGCTGGGGTGTGGGTTCTCCTGAGCCCTTTGGACCTTACCTTGGCCTAAGGATGGCCTGCACTGCCCACAGGATCCGTTTTCTCCTTAAATCCAAATTGTAAACCAACCTCTCCTCCCCAACAGGAGCAAACTGGACTGTAATGCCAAGCACTGGAGGTGAGGAGGGGCTGGGACAGAGGGGAGAGGCGTTTTCTATTATGAAGTTCTCTTACGTCTGACCTCTAACCTCTGATCCCTTCCTCCAGGCTTTTTGCTGACATCCTCAATGATGTAGCCATGTTCCTTGAGATTATGGCTCCTGTATACCCAATCTGTTTCACCATGATCGTCTGCATCAGCAACCTGGCCAAGGTACCTACCTCTGGAGCACCCCTATACCCAAGATACCTGCCTTGGTGGTGCTGTGGGTGGGCTCACTTGGGGCCCACAAGTAAGCCCAGCCTGGACCTTGTATTCCAGGCACTTCTAGAAGAGTAAAAATGTTCAGATGTTTCTACTTGGACCCAACTATATGATCCTCCTCCAGCCAGACAGACTCTGGTGCCTCAGATAGTCAGTCTAAGGCAGTGTCTGGAGCCACAGGACTGGCGAGGGAGATCTGAACTGAGATACAGAAGTGGTGGTCCAGTGTCAACATCTTGGTACCAACTCTGGCTACCTTTCATTCTTTCAGTAAAATATTTACTGAGTGCCTACTGCATATTTGCCACGGACTGTGGGCCCTCTCATCTTTGAAAGAAAGCCACACATAATTAAACAAATATTTACAGAATTATAGCTACAGGTATTCCAGATGAGAAGCGTAGGGGGCTGCAAGAGGGTTCAGCAGGGAACCTGGCCTAGTCAGGGGAGGCAGGAAGTCCTCCCCTGCAGCTGCATCTTGAATAGTAAGTTTAAGGTGCCAGGTGGGTGTTCTGAGCAAAAAGAACAGCATGGGTCAAGGTCCAGTGGCCAGACAGAGCACAGACTGGACAGTGAGGCTAGAGGGGCAAGTAGGGTGAATGCGAGCTCTTCTCTGCCAGGCTGCTCACCCTCACAGATCCTTCAGGTTGGCCTCATCCAGTGAGGAAACTGGGGCCTATCAAGGTTCAGCAAAGAGCTTAGCCTGTCTCACCACAGGGTTAAGTACCTGGCATAGAGAAAGACTCTTAAGAAGACAGGTAAGATCCATCTCCAAGGCCCATCTGCCTGTTCAGAATCACTTTAGAGCAGTGTGTCTCTACAGGGCACTACTGATGTTTCGGATGCAACAGTTACTTGTGGTGGTGGACATTTAGCTTCCCTGGCACAGGCACTAAATGTCATGTGCACCCCCTCCTCCTCTAGAGCAGGAAACCCCAGAAAAAACCAGTGCTAGAGCTGTGGACCAAGGATTGTGACCTCTGCCTAAATTCTGCACTAAACTCCACCTTTGAGGCCTCAGTCTCTTCATCTGTCAAATAAGGAAATGTAACAGGGCTATAAACTTCCTTCCCCCTTCCCTCCCTACCCTCTCTGGAGTTCCAGTCTCCGTGACTGGCACCTCTGTCCCCCAGGTGCGCCAACCAGGAGCCTGGCTGTCATCCATGCCTTCTCCTCCCTCATCTGTCACCCTCAGCTAAACCTCCATTCAATTCTGTTATTTTTCCCTCCTAAATCTCTCCAGTCTATTCACTCCTTCATCTCCATGTCATCTGGTAATTCCTCATTGCTGAAAAAGCGCAGTTACTTCCTAGGTAGTCTCCCTGTTTCCAGTCTCACCCCTGTTCAGTCCTTCTCAGAGCAGCCTAATAATCCTTTTAAGAGTGGAAATCAAATCAGGTCACTTTCCTGCCCCCATTGCTCTTAGTATAAAGACCTTAACAAAGCTTGCAAGGTTCCATGTGAACAGGTCCAAGCCAGTCACTCCAGCCTCATTTTGCACCACTTTCATTTTACCTTTGAATAAACTCTGCCTACATAATAACTAGTTTATCATCTATTGATTTTTAAGCTTCATGAGGGCAGGGGTTGTGTCTGAATTATTTCACAGCACCTAAATCTGTGTCTGGCATCTAAAAGATTTGGTAAATATGAGATGAATGAAGGTGATCAATGATCCTCATCAATGAGCTTTACCGTCCTCGATCTCAGAGGGAGAGATCCAGGTGCCATGGGAGGTCAGGGCCACTGGGGTGGGTTTTGAACTGGCCTGGAAGGCTTGCTAGGCCTTCACTAGGGCAGGAAGAGAGTGGAGTTAGTTACAGGCAGGCAAAATTTAAGCATAAAGTTAGAAACCAGACTGGGCCTGGGAGCTCAGCAACAGGGAGGGTACAGCCAAAGTAGAAGTTGGAGGCTGGGGAAGTTGTGGGCTAAGAATGGTCTTTGGTCCTCCACCTTGGGGAAAGAAATTGAGTTTCCTTGGGGCCTTTTCCACAGGGTGGTATGGCAGGCAAACTTTAGTTTTCTCCTGGAACAAGACAGGGGAGGTGGGCCTAGTGGATATAGAGGGTGAGAACAAGATACCAAGGACAACATTCCGGGTTTTGCTGTGGGGTGGCCTAAGACCTGGTCTTCTCAAGCTAGTGTGAGCCATTTACTTGGCTCACCCACAGAAGCACCTATGTTGCCACAGCTCATGGCTTCTCTGACCTTCACTCTTCCCTTTCCCCACCCAGTGCATTGTAAGCGTGGCTGGTGGTGCCACTCGGGCTGCACTGACCATGCACCAGGCCCGGAGAAACAACATGGCTGATGTGTCAGCCAAGGATAGCAGTCAGGTGAGCGGCCGGAATTGGAAGGACGGTGCAGGGGAGGAGTGGGGGGTATCACGCCATGCCACAATTTGAGAGTATGGAGAGAAGCACCCGAGTGCTCCTGCGGGTAGGAGTGGGGGACACGCAGGAAGAAATGTAGGTGCCCCAGGCTCTGACTCTCAGGGTAGGTAGTCCAGTATGAGGGCACGGGCTTTGGTGGCAAGTCCAAGCCCCTGCCTGCTGCCTCTGTGGCCAAGAGTGAGCCCTTGCCCTGGCCCTTGCCCACTCTAGCCATAGCCACACACCGTGGGAGGTAGATGTCCTGATCACATGAGGCCCCACATGTTAAAGCACTTAGCAAGTCAAAAAGTGCTCAGCATGTGAGGTGGCTGGGGTCACTGGGCAAAGGCCTCCACTCAGCAGTTTAGCAGGCCCTTCTGGCCCAACCCCTCGGCTGACCAAGGGAGCCTGCAGTAGGGGTAGGGATACCCCTAAGGCTGAATTCTACAGGTATTGGATCCCCCCAAACCCCCATGCTAAGTGCTTATGTGTACTGCATCATTTAACTCTCACACCAACCCTATGAGGCAGATAGTGTTGTTATCCCTGTGTTACAGATGGGGAAAGTGAGGCCCAGGGAGGTCAGAAGTGTGACATGGTTTTCTTTGACACTGAAGGAATTTAGAAACCTCTTTTCTATCCAGTCCTGCTTTCTGGCCTTCTCTTATATTGTTTTGTTCAGTTTCTGTTTTTTGGGTTTGGTTTTTTTTTTGAGGAAGATTAGCCCTGAGCTAACTACTGACAATCCTCCTCTTTTTGCTGAGGAAGCTTGGCCCTGAGCTAACTTCCATGCCCATCTTCCTCTACTTTATACATGGGACGCCTACCACAGCTTTTGCCAAGCAGTGCCATGTCCGCACATGGGATCCAAACCGGTGAACCTGGGCTGCCGAGAAGCGGAACGTGCAAACTTAACTGCTGTGCCACCAGGCCGGCCCTGTTCGGTTTCTAAATAGAACTTCATTTAAAAAAAAATTAAGACTAATTCCTTTCAATAATATTAACACAAACTAATATCTATTAAGCATTAACCATGTGCCAAGTATTTCATTTCTGTGAACTTATTAAATCCTTACAATTGTCTTGTGCAGGAGGTACTCATTGTTGCCATTCTACAGATGAGGAACTAAGGCATAGAGAGCTTCAGTCTCCCTGGCTACCCTTGCGCAAGTCCCTTCTTTCAGGAAATGGTTGGACTAGTTCTTCCCTGTTATCTCCCCCATAGGTGGTTAGGAAGGGAGAAATAAGTACAATCCAGGCCCTTCTCTTTAGGATCTCCCAGCTTCGTGCCTGTTGTCTCCCACTTGCCCTCTTTCTAACTCCCAGCCCACCTCTGACCCTCAAGCTGTATTTTCCAAGGCCACAGGGCTTCCTCAGTCCATAGAGGCAGTAACACATCACCGGAGCAAGCTAGGACGTGTGCTCAGTCCTGCAGCAGGTCCCTGCTTTCTGCTGATGTTGCTTTGTTGCCACTTAATGTGGCTGCTGGAAATCACTATTCCCATCTAGGGGAGAGGAGGTCCCTCTGCTCCTGAGCTCCCAAGGCCACTGATCCCCAGTTTACTCTCACACCCACAGCCTTTATTTCCATGGCCCACCCCCTTGCCAAGATGGCTGAGTAAGAAGAGCTCTCCAGCCTCAGGCCCACTCTTTCCCAGCACCAACTCTCTTGGGGACCCCATAGTCAGGGGCATCAATCCAGACTCCTCCCTCATGATGAGTTGGGGACAGGTGGCCTGGGGTCTTTTACCCTAAGGTGTGCTCCGTCAGGCCATCTCTGGCCATCAGAGGGGTCTAATAACACTGATTCTCAAGGGAAGAGGTTTAGATCTTGTACTTTCTTCCTGGGCGATTCCTTGACCCCTTTGCAAAAGTGTCTGCCAATTACTGCATACCAAGGGGCCGGTGGGGGTCAGCCTTTTTAAACTACCAAATAAAAGTAGTTCCCCATGCTGCGGACATTTACTTGCCTGAGTGTAGGGCTACTCAGGTGACTCTTGCGAAACAAAGACAACATTCCAACGGCATTGCATCTACGTGGGCAGGGACACAGCTGGTATCTTAAATGACAGCTCACTCACCAAAAACGTTAAAAATTTACTAGGTGCCCTCATCAGTGTAGGGAGCCTTGGGAGGTTCCAGAGGAGGGGGGATTGTGATGAAAGGCACTCAAAGATATTCAGTCTAGCCTGGAGGGGAGCCCTCCAACTCCCAATCCCTCTGCCATTTTCCAGGAGACGCTGGTAAACCTGGCAGGGCTCCTGGTCAGCCTCTTGATGCTTCCCCTGGTGTCAGGTTGCCCTAGGTAAGCTGGGATCAAGGGCGGGGAGGAGGTGCCCAGCTAGGCCTCTGCCCACATTGACTACCTCACTCTCTCACCAGCTTCAGCCTTGGTTGTTTCTTCCTCTTCACTGCCCTCCACATCTATGCCAACTACCGGGCAGTCCGAGCCCTTGTCATAGAGACCTTGAACGAAGGCCGGCTCTGGCTGGTCCTGAAGCACTTCCTTCAGAGAGGAGAGGTTCTTGGCCCCACTTCAGCCAATAGGATGGAGCCACTGTGGACAGGTGACCCAACCTGTTTGTCTCAAGTCTTATGTCTCCCAGTCTCTCCCGGTGCCTGGTCATCCTGACTCCAGCTTCCCACAGGTTTCTGGCCATCTGTGTCTCTATCCCTGGGGGTCCCCCTACACTGCTTGATCTCCAGGTGAGTGGCCCAGTGTCTCCCACCTATCACTACTGCCACTCCCCACACATGCTCATTATTCCAATTACATACTGGCTTCCCCTGACCAGGCCCCACCTCTCTGCTCTAGGTTCTTTATCTCTGCTGAACAGACTGGGGGTCAGTATGAGTGCTTGAGGGGAGGAGAATGTGTAACATAGATATAAAGGATGTATTTGTTGGATGAGGAAAGAATGGATAGATGAGGAAAATGGAGGACAGGATGCAGGAAGAAAGGAAGGATGGATGTGGGGTGCATAGGTAATGAGAGAGAGCTGGGAAGCGGGTGAAGGACAGATGAAGTATGGACAGTTATGGTTAACAGGTAGCTGTTCAGTTGACTGGATGGTTGCTCCTACCTTTGCTTTCTCCTCCCCCACTGCACTCTCTCCTTCAGTGTCTCTGAGCTGCAGCAGCTGGTTGAGGGGCACCAAGAACCCTACCTCCTTCGCTGGAACCAGTCACAAAGTAAGTGTGCCACATTCTCCCAGCCTTAGACTCATCCTCCTGGGTTCAGCCTCTCATTCCTCCAGCTCCAAGGCCACAAGGCCTGGACAGTTTGGAGGCTGCCTGGTGTCCTGGAGTGAGCTCTGGACTAAGACTTGACACACGGAAATCATTGGTGCATGCCCCAATGAAATTCACCTTCTCTCTCTGTAAAATGGAGCTAACAATACCTGCCTTAATACCTGCAGTGTTTTTATGAGAATCAAATAAGGTGATTATTTACAAACACTCTATACATTGTAACACACTTACTCAAATAAGATTACGACCTTTGGTTATTTTCTCTCCCATCCGGGGTCACTACTTGAGGAAACAAGTACTAGAGTTTCCTGGTCTGCTAGTTGTGTGCTAAAAGGGGCTTATTCTCACTAGCCGTTAAACACATGCAAAATGAACCCACCTCAGTGAGCTTCCCTGAAATGGTATTTGGAAATTGGGCATTTCAGTTTGTCCAGAGCACTGGGGAGCAACGGGAGATGAAGTTGGAAAGGAAAGCGTGAGAGATGGCCTTCCATGCCAGGCCAAGGCCTCTGGGGGCAGACAGGGATGAAGCAGCCGTAGCAGGGTTGAGCGTGTTTGGGGAGGTGGCACTTCCCTGGTACCAGTCTGTCCCTGGGTCTCTCCAGACCAAGTACAGGTAGTTCTGAGCCAAATGGCAGGCCCTGAGACCGTCCTGAGGGCCGCCACACACGGGCTGGTGCTTGGAGCCCTGCGGAGAGATGGGCCCCTCCCAAGAGAGCTGGAGGAACTGAGGAACCAAGTACAGGCAGGTAAGCACCTCAAAATCTAAACTGCAGGTGACTAGAAGTGGGGTGGAGAAAGGAAGCACTCCCTCTTCAGCTTGAGGACCTGAGAGCTGCTGGTTCTGCAACCCCCTAGGTCTCGCGAAAGAGAGTTGGGTCATCGTCAGGGAGACGCACCATGTGTTGGACAAGCTGTTCCCAAAGTTCTTGAAAGGTAAAAACATCCTTCAGCCCTATGGCTCCTTGGCCTCTGAGGCCTTCTCCCCAGGGGCCCTGCCTACCCCTATCCCCACCCCTCCACCTGGGAGGTGGAAGACCTGGGTTCTCTCTCTGAGCTTAAGTCTGGGCCTCAGTTTCCCTCTCTGCAGGATGGGGAGGTTAGGATGGTCTCCCTGAGGGCTAAGTTAGTGCTGACAGTCTGTGTAATCCCAGTTGGCATTGAAGAACTAGGGGCCAGGGGAGGCTCGCAAATTACTGATGATGGCCTTTTATTTAGCACCTACTCAGTTCCACCCTTTTCCATGTGCTAGGTCAATGAATTCTTGCTGCAACCAGATGAGGTTTTAGCCTTATTTTATGCCAGAGATTACCCAGCAGAAGCAAGGCCATGCCGAGCCTGTGCCACTCATTAACCCCCTCCCCAGGGTCAGCCCAGAGTCTCCTCCCCCAGGGTCCTGGCAGCACTCCCATGACCTCTCCCCAGGACTGCAGGATGCCGGTTGGAAGACTGAGAAGCACCAGCTAGAGGTGGATGAGTGGAGGGCCACATGGCTCCTGTCTCCAGAGAAGAAATTCTTGTGAGCAGCCCAGACAGAGGTCCAGGTCCCAGGACAGGAGCCTGGAGCAATGACACTTTGGCCATAGCAGAATGTGGGAAAAGCAGCTTTATTTTTGCTTAGGGGAACTGCTTGGCAGGTTGGCCAAGACCTCACAGGAAGTGACTGCCAGTCCGATGGAGTGGACCCCAGGCAGAGACAAGGTGGAGAGAAGGGAAACCAGGGCCTTCCTACTCCCCCTCCTGCCCCACTCCCCTCTCACCACTGCAGGCTCCCCACCCCCACTCATTGTAAGGCTGAGCCCTGCCCTGGCTGTGTGGCTCATGGTGTCCAACACAGTTGGCCTCAGGCATAAAAGCCCCAGAGGAATGTGGCCACTGCCATCATGAGCAGGGCATTGAGGTTGACCACACGGGCCCAGCTCGGGTCCTCACTGATGTCTTCTAGCCGCCTGGCTGCTGCAGCCACCTCCTCCTGGGTGGGAGCTGACAGATTACCTGCCCCAGCCCTGCTCACTCCACAGAACCAGAGCAGGCACTGGCGGAGCAAGCCTGGTGCCGAGGACCGGGACTCTGGGAAAAATTGAGGCCCAATAGTTAGTTTCAGGAAACTTGGTTCACCCAGTTCCCTAGCCCCACCTCCTTGGGCAGTGCCTTACCCTCCATTTCTACTACATGCTCGGGGCACCCGTTCTGTACAGGGGGTGAGATTGGACCTTCCAGCTCATCAGCATCCAGGTCCTCCCGCTTCTCCTTACTGTGCCGGAGACTGAAAACCAGGCGGTGAAGCTGGGGAAGGGTGGGAGCAGGGACCAAGTGGGAGTTCTGTTCCCCCACCCGAGACCCCGAGGTCTGTTGTCCACATTGGCACCCCTAACCTCCTCCCTATCCAGCCTGCACACCCAGCCCAGGCTCAGCTCACTCAGAGCCAACCTTCCATGGCTGTCCTCAAACTAAACCCAAGCTCCTCTTGGTCCTGCTCCCCCCAACCCCTGCTTCATCACCCCAGGTTCCCTGTCTACACTCACAGTTGTAGTACTGTACTTTAGACTCTAGTCTTCGAGTCCTTACAGTGTTCCTTCCTGTGGGTATTTGCTCAGTTTCCTCCTGCTGCCTTCCCCCTCTCTATGGAGGAATCCTGCCCATCGTTCCCGGCCCAGCTCTTTCGTCCTTCCCTCCAGTCAGCCCTGCCCTGGAGCACCTGCCCTGCAGCAGCACAAGACCAAACCCTTTTGTGGGCTTTCAAGATAGTCCTCCGTCTCTCAGCCACCAATCACATCCTGTGTGTTTTCAGTCCCAAAGGCCATGCCAAGGACTTTCAGGGGCTTTAATCACTTCCCTCACAATCTTCAAGCCACATCCCCCCAAACCACCTCAAATAAATGTCATTTAAATAAAACATTGTGCCTGCTTTGCAAACGGAACTTCAAATTGGACTCCCAGCCTGCCCTCACCAGCCCTCTATAGAAATTCAGTCCCCCCACTGGGCATTCCTGGAAGCGGACTGGCAGACTGCTGGTGGAGAGGGCTGCACTAGCCCACACGGTGCATGTTTAGTGCCCCTCCAGAGGCCAGCACTTACGTGCTTGTGCGGGATGGGTGCTGTGCACAGTGAGACTACGAGGGTGAGGAGGCCAGAACAGACGAAGAGCACAATGGCGAAGTAGAGGTAGTGCATGCTGCAGAGGAGCGCTGGGCACCCTGAGGGCCGCACGCAGCTGCCAGAGCCGAAGGAGAACTCCGGAATAAGGCGCGCCAGACCGATCAGCAGGCCCCCAATCAGTCCCCAGAAGGCACCCTGTAGGGGGAGAGAGCATCAGCCTCCTGGGAATGGCCTAGTCCCGCCCCAAGCTCACAACTATGCACACTCACCTTCTCATTGACGCGGGGCACAAAGAGCGCTAGCACGAAGACAGCGGACACAGGTGGCGCCAGGTAGCTGGAGACTGCCTGAATATAATCAAACAGCTGCCCGCCCTGTGCTGCCTGCACCACCGGTAGCCAGGCCACCGACACGGCGACGATGAACACCACCCAGAGCCTGCGGTGGGCGGCCATCAGATTTCACTCAGGACCCCCGCCTTCCCCCAACCGTAGGAGTGCTCCCTGTTCCCACACCAGGCTAATTTGTAGGTCAGGAGATGGGAGTAAACCCAGGCCGCACCGTCCTACTAGCAGCAGCTCGCGGTCGCCTGCGCGGGGTCGCAGGCGGGTGTAGATGTCCATGGTGAAAAGCGTGCTGCTGCTGTTGAAGATTGAAGCCAGCGAGGACATGAGCGCTGCCAGCATGACCGCCAGCATGAGTCCGCGCAGACCTGCGGGCCGATGGGAACTTCAGTCTAGGGCCACCAGGGTGTCCTGGGAGGGTGTGGGCTTGGCGAGGGGTGACTCGTCCCAGGGGCAGTCTCCGCAGTGTGCCTGCGCCTGTGAGCAGGGGAAAACCCAGGTGCTCGCCCTCACCATTGGGCATGAGCTTCACGACGAGCCGCGGGTAGGCAATATTGGAGCAGCCCACCTCAGTGCCGCACACGCGCTTACACACCTCAGGCACCACACACGCCACCTCGTCTGCGGGAGAGAAGGCACGACACGGCTAGGACGGGACCTAGTCTGGGAATTCGGATCCCTGAAGTGGGGACGGGGAATCCTACTGGAAGAAAGATGGGACCCCTGGTGGGAGATGGGGCTGGGTGACCAGATTCCCAAATCTTAGCACGGTAACTGAAATGGGAGACAGGCACCTGAATCCTTGCACAAGAAAGGGGCTGGATAAGGCACAGGACTCTCGGTCGGGGCGGGGAGGAAGACGTTACCCGGGTAAAGAATACGGCTGATCATGCCGGGCATGACCATGAGGAACATGGGCATCAGCTTCAAGTAGCCACACAGGATGCAGCCCGCCTTGATGTGGGTCAGGTTTTTCCCGGCCAGGCAGCGCTGCACTATGACCTGCAACGAGGTGCGTTCAACTACCTGCATCCAGTACCGGATACCCCGTCCCTCGGGCCTTGCCTCAACTCGTCACTTTAATTCAGGGCTCGCCTCCGGCTCAGAGGCGCAAGCAATTCAGCTCAACACGCAGACCCTACCTCTTGGATCCGGCTCCATCGGGGTTATCTCCACCCTGGCCCCGTTCCCGCCCCCTCAGACCACGCCTTCGACCTAGCGCCCCGATGGGTTCAGGCTCCACCCATCTCAGCTCCGCCCACAGCGGTTCTGGCTCTGCGCCAGCCTTGCTCCCCACCCAAGCACTAACCGCACCTGGTCGCTGCACCAGTACCAGCCTGAGACGATGGTAAGCCCCAGGAGCAGCGCGGGCCACGGCAGGTCCCCCGTCACAGGGTCCCGGAGCAGATGGTAGGAGTCGGGCCGGGGTCGAAAGCAGGAGCTGGAGATGTTGCCCACAGCCGGATCCTCGGACACCGTCAGCGACGTCACTGCCCCCAAGTATTTGTCAAAAAGCCCTGAATACCCTCCTACCTCGTGGAAAGCTGAAACAGCAAGGTCGTCAGGGGACCTGGCGCCTGCGCCAAGGCCCTCCCTAGGACCCACGTGCCAGAGATGCGCAAAGTCCCTGCCCCCAAGTTGAGGGCTCTGCGACCCACGACCTTCGCGCCCCCCCACTCACCCCGGCTGAGAGCCATACCGTAACCCATGAGGATGAAGGCCCCCACGAGAATGACGAAGGTCTGCACGGTATCCGTGTACATCAGCGCTGCCAGCCCTCCTGCAACGGGCCTGGGTCAGCGGGGATAACCCAGTCAGGCTGCCCCCAGTACCCGCGGTGTCTGTGCAAATTTGGAAAAGGCGCCCCTTCCTGGAGAACAAATTTCAAAACGATGGCCCATTCTCGTGGCTCATGCACTCGGCGTTAGGAGTGTGGCTGAGTTTTAGGTTCCCCTGATGCCTCCTTGGCCAGGCTCCCACGTGAAGACCTCCACTAAAGGCCCCCTTCTAGGCCCCAGGTTTCTCATCTGTGTAATAGGAAGGGGTGATTCTCTAAGGTCCAACTCTCAGTTCCATCCCATCACGGAGACCAGGTCCGGTCCAGGGTCTGGCCTCGGGCCCCACCCCCAGACCCTCTGAACTGCACGGGTTTGGTGAGTGATCCTGGAGACTGGCCAAGTCCCCTCTCCCCTCCCAGGCGTTCAAGAAGAGTAAGAGCTGATAAGTAAAATCTTCCTTTTTGCCCAGGTCCAGCACGGGCTCAGCGCTCAGGACTTCCAGTCCAAATCCAGTGAACAGTGGGGAAAGAGGGAGCGTTTGCTTTCCAAAGATTTATGTCCTTCTCCTGCTTGGACCACATCACGCTTCAGAACCTCACCACCTCACTTTGCTCTGGTGACTCCCCTAAAACCCGCCCACACATCCACACTCCTAGCGCGGCTCCGGAGCCCGCTCCGTTCCCTAAGCCCCTGCCACGGCCACCTGTCACAGTGTAGATCATGGTGATGCCCAGGAGCGCGATGACAGAGGCATAGATGTTCCAGCCCAGAGCCTGCTGAATGAATACTGCCCCGGAGAACATGTCCACCTTGGGGTAAGCAGCAAGTGCGCAAGTCAGGACCCTGGGGCCAGGGCAGGGTCCCAGGTCCCCCTCCTGCCCAGACCACGACCCTATGTGGCCACGCCTCGAAGGTTCCCTCATTTTTCAATGGCCAGGCCTTCCCAAGTCCCACCCACTGTGGCCACGGCCCCAGAAACCTATCCCTTCCAGGCCCTGCCCCCGCCATGATCCTTACAGTGATTTCTCTTTGATCCCGCTCCCTCCCGGGCTTTCTGGAGACCTCTACTCCGTGGTCCCGCCCTTCCAGGGTCCCGCCCCGCCCACCGCGCCTGCGCACCGAAATCTTGGTGAAGATGTACAGAAAAAGCGAGAGCAAGGACAGGTAGAGGCGGATACGACGGCCCCCGAAGCGCTTGCGCAGGTACTGCGGCATCGTAATGACGCCTGCGGTCAGGTACACCGGCACGAAGAGCCAACCGAGTAGCAGCACCACGAACAGCGCCTGTGGGCACAGCGCAACAGCTCAGGGTGAATCCCCGTCTGAGATCCTGCTGTAAGCGGGCCCTCGCCCCTGAATGGTCTGAGAAACTTCCTTCTCTTCGTGAATGTACTACTCCAAGAAAAGGTCGCACCTGGGGCCCAGAGGACACAACTGCAGACAATGTCCCTAGTCATTAAGGAACAGAGTCTTGACACCTTCTTGGGCCTTTAACTGGAGTCCACCTTGCCCTCCCAGACCATGGCCTGTCCCTCCCAAGATGGTCCCTATCTTCCTCCTCCATGCCCCCCCCCCCCACCTCCCAACTCCTTCCCCCAGTACATAAACCCAAGCACAGATCCCTCAGCCTGACCCCAGCCTCTGCCAAGCAGCGCTGCCTCCCCTCTCCTCTCCATCCACCCAGACCTTCTGTCCCTTAAGGCTCAGCTCAGAGGCCTCCTCCTCCAGGAAGCCCTGAGCTCAAAGGCTTGATCTCTCCAACCCTCCAAAGTGAGCCTCTGTCCCAGGGCTTCGTCTCCTTCCCATTTCTGCAAGGGCCTTTAATCCAGAGATCCTCACAGGCCACGACTTCAGAGACCATCAGAATAAGCACTTTACTATCTTTGAGGCTGTTCACCCACTTCAGAGGAGTAAATCAAGGCCACAGAGGGTAGTGGCTGGTCCAGGCTCACACAGAAAGTCAGGAGCAGGAACTACCCCTGCCCTGAAAGTGGTCATCTCCTACGTAACCCCTGCCCCAAAGCTGGGCATGTGACCCTCACTCAAAGCCCAACCCCACCCAATTGGGAAGTCCCACCTCCGGGCTCATATCCCCTCTGCCTGGAGCCTCCCCAGGTGTGACCCTTCCAGGGGTTCCCACTGAGGGTGGAGGTGATTGGCGCAAAGGGGGCCTCACATTCCACTCAAATCCAGCCACAGCCAAGCCGCTTGCAGCACCAGTCCCCGCCAGGCCCACGAAGTGGCCGCTGCCGATGTTGCTGGCAAAGAGAGAGGCCCCAACCTGGGTGGCCAGAGATAGGGGTGAGCCAAGCTGCTTCTCTAGACCTCCTCCCACTCCATAGCCCAGCCTCTCTCACCGGCCACCACACCATGCTTCGTCCCGCCAGGAAGTAGCCTCCGACAGTGCCTCTGTTGGTTCTGCACATGGACTGGGGGACAGGAGTTGGGGGAGACCTGGGTTTGGGGCACATCTTTGGACCTCATTAGCCTCCTCAACACATTCCTCAGCCTTGTTTCAGGCTGAAGATTAACCAATGCTCGGCTCCCCTAATGGTTCACACCCCACCCCACCCCCAACCTCTTCCCAAGCACCCATAGCAACCCAGGCCCTAACCTAATGTCCAACTACCCAAGCCTGAGTGTGGGGGGATTTGGCCTGACTTTTCTAGGGGCCTTGGATCAGGCCTATGGGCTTCATCTGGTAAGCCATAACATGGACAGAGGAACAGAGACCTCATTTAAAGTGTTGTCTCTGATGAAAATCCACTGAGCCTATCAAGCAGCCTAGTCCAAAGCTGAGAAGATGAGGAATGAGTATTGGCTAGGCCTCCCTGAGGCTATCAAAAGATTTTCTTGCCTCCCGCCCCCCCCCCCCCCCCCCCGCCCCCCTGGGTTTATCCCTCAAATATCCAGATGTCCTGCCCCTGGAACTGCCTGGGTCTCCCTGAGACTTTCCCCCCAGGCCCGAAGAAGCCTGGTCTCTAGGAGCACCACCTCGACTTCTTACCCATAAGCCAACACCAACGACCAGCAGGAAATAAGCAGCAAGGACTAGAATATCAGCAGGGTTGTCAATTAGGACCTTCTGGTCCCCCAGCCCTACTGCTGAGCCTGCCTCTGTGTGTTCCTCCATTCTGCCCAGGATCTGCTCCTCAAGGGACCAGCTCTGAATTTCCCCAGGGGAGGGATTAATGGTTACCTCAGGGGCAGTGAGCTGACAAGTCCCCCAGGCCTTGTCGCCCCGCCCCAGCTTTGTTTAGCTGAATCAGTTCACATCAGGGCCAAAGGCTGATCCTGGGGAACTGGACCCTTTCAAGTTCAGGAGCACTCTTTCTTGGTGTTAGCCCCCACCCTTTCCCTGGTGCCCCAGCCTCAAAAATCACTTCTTTCATCCCCTTAAAATGCCTAAACTTCAGCCTTGACCTAGGGAGCCTGGCTGAGCCAGCCCCCTGGTTCTGACTAATCCAGAGCGATCATTTTCAACCTCAAATCTGACAGTGTCGCTCCCCTGCTCAGAAACCCTCCATAGCTCCCCATCACACTCAGGAGGAAGTAGAAGCTCCTCAGCCTGATGTTCAAGGCCTGCCAGGCCCCGACTCCTGCCCATCCTTCCCCTTGCTATTCCACACCAAACCCAGTGAAACCACATTTCCTTCCCATGTCCTTGCCCTGCCCATCCCATATATTTTCATACCCCCAAACTTTTGCATAAGCTGTGCCTTCTGCTTAGAGTGCCTCCCAAATGGCCCATTACTACTCAGCCTTCAATACCCAGCCCATGTCATCTCTTCAGGAAAGACTTCTCTGACTTTTCTGATACAGTTCTGAGCATATTGTGTGGTCCTTGCCTGGGTGCGGGTCATCTCCCCAGCAGACCAAAGACTCCTCAAGAGGAGGGAACGATCTAATTCATCCCTGGAGTTCCATTGCTCAGCACAGGGCTGGATACAAGAGCGAGGAGGTTGATGAATATCTGACCTCTGCCTTTCTAGAAGTATTCACCAGACTTGGATGTCTGATTATGGCAATTGGATTCATGTCCGAGATGGGGAACAGAGAACAGTGTCTTAGGAGAATATGATGAATCATGTTTAAGGAGAATTGGGGTATAAGTGTTTTACTGGGGAAGGTGATCCCAGTAATGACCATAAAGGAAGGGGGAAGTGGGACAAAGAAAGGAGAAAAGCCAATAAAGGGTGTGTTGATTAACAGGTTACCACTCTGAACAACTGGAACCCAATCCCCATGGGGACCCTCTGAAACACTGTGGAGAACCCACCTCAGAACTGACCTCCAAGGGGCAAGGAAGCTGGGGTATTTATTCACCACTTGCTGTCTCTAACTGGTTGGAGGTTACAGAACCTTTCCCACCCACTTCAGGCCTGCTGGGTACAGGGGCATACTCCTTCCTCCAGATACCACCCTCAGAAACTCAGGAAGCAGCTGGGGAGACTGGCTGTCTGGGAACTGTCTACACAAGATTTCCCAGGTGGGCTAAGCAGATATGGGCAGGGCATGCACAGTGTCTGCTTCAGGGGGTGACAAACTTGAAGTGCCTGAGAGAAATCCGGGGGCAAGTATCAGAGGACACATTAGGGTTATAGGCACTTAAAATCTGTATGCCATCACCATGGCCTACAAAACGCTTCATGATGTGGCACCTGTTTCTTCTTCAACCTTATCTCCCACTATTCTCCCCCTTGCCACACTGGCCTTCTTTCCTTTCTTCCAATATGCCAAGCTCTTTCCTACTTCCTGGCCTATGCATTTGCTGTTTCCTCTGCCTGGAATGCTCTCCTCAAGCTCTTTGCCTGGCTGGCTCTTTCTCTACCTTCAAGTCTCAGCTTAGACACTACATTTTCCCAGAGGCCTTCTCTGACTATCTGGTTAAAGTAACCCCTTCCTCACCTTCTCTAACTTATTAACTCTATTTTTTTCCTTCTTGCCTTCCCGTCTTTCCTTTCTTCCTCATTCCTTCCTTCATTAACAAACATTTATTAAGCACCTGCCACATGCTAGACACCACTCTAGACACTGGAGAGACAATGATCAGCAAAACAAGCATGTCATGGGACAAACTAGCACTCCGGAGCTTGCATTCCAGTTTCAGAAATAGACATAAACAAGCAACAAATAAACCCCCATTTGCAGTACTAATAAGTGCTATGAAGAGACAGGGGAGGTGTTGTGGGTGGAAACAAAGGGGAAGAGCCAGCTTTAGCTAGGCCATTACTTCATCACACGTCACTTCATCACATTTCGTCATCTGTTTCCCCTACTAGTCTTCAGCTCCATGAGGGAAAGAAGCATGTCTGCTTGGTTCCCTATGGTCTCCCCAGCACCTGGCATGGAGCCTGCCACAGTGCCTGCTCAAGAAACACTTGGTGGGGGGCTGGCCCCGTGGCCAAGTGGTTAAGTTCACGTGCGCCGCTTTGGCGGCCCAGTGTTTCGCCGGTTCGGATCCTGGGTGCGGACATGGCACCGCTCATCAGGCCACAGTGAGGCAGCATCCCACATGCCACAACCAGAAGGACCCACAACTAAAATATACAAGTATGTGCTGGAGGGATTTGGGGAGAAGAAGCAGGAAAAAAGAAAAAAAAAGATT
Organism: Equus asinus; assembly: GCF_041296235.1. Taxonomy (NCBI): domain Eukaryota; kingdom Metazoa; phylum Chordata; class Mammalia; order Perissodactyla; family Equidae; genus Equus; species Equus asinus. Next base: position 24,298,157 of record NC_091803.1, read on the forward strand.
GGCAACAGTTGTTAGCTCAGGTGCCAATCTTTAAAAAAAAAAAGAAAGAAACACTTGGTGAATGAATGAACCAAGATTGGAGATGGCCAATTTGGGCATCCTCAAGACAGGGAGGTGGTTACAAGCAAGGGGATGGACAGCATTGCCCAGGGAGAATATGAGGAAGGGGAAGAGCAGGAGGCCTGGGAAGACCCAGGGGAAGGAGCCTCAGAGAGGAAAGGATCCGGGGGTCAGCCTGAGGCAAGGGCAGAGAACACCTCACCTTTGTCTCTTGCCCACATATGCTCTCCTTGGCTGCCAGCTCCTCCTCAGGCTGGAAGGGCCTCTGAGGTTCCATCATTTCCAGCCTCAAGAGCCCATATGTTTTGGATCCAGGAATCCAGGTCCCCTCCCTAGGGAACTGCACAGTCCAAGGTGAATGTTCTGGGACTCAGAAAGGCCCCTGGGGCTTGTGGATTCACATGGAGCCTGAATTTCTCCACACCTAAAACCTCCTGGTCCCACCCTTCTCTGCTAGGGCTTAGCTCAGGTGTCACATCCTCCAGAAAGGCTTCCTTGACTCCCAATCTGAGTTAGAAGCTTCTTTCTGGCTCCTACAGCCCCAGTGCTTCCCTCACTCACTCCCTTGACCACCCCGAGTGTCATCCTCTGCCTAGGGGAGATGTTATGAGTCAATACTAGTAAGAAGGAAGCTGTGCCTTAGTGCCCAGATGCAAAGTGAGGGGACTGGGGACAAGAAGGTTCAGAGGGGCCCAGCTTGAGTTCCTGTCCTGGCTCCCCACTATCTGTACAACCCTGTGCAGGTCGCTGCCCTTTCCAACCTCAGGCTCATCTGATATGTGAAGGACATCCTGCAAGGGCTGAGGCTGCAGGTCCGGTTCTGGCCACACAGTGGTGGCCCAGATCCCACCAAGGCCAGAGCCAGCACAAGGAGCAGGGAGTCCCGACGCAAGGCTGTCTCGCGCAGTCAAAGACACAGCACCAGTGTGACGTGGAATGTATTTTATGTAGGTAGAAAAAAGTGCAAAGAACAGTGAGGGAGTGGGGAGAGGGACGTCCTGGCCTGGCCTCTGATTGGTCGGAATTGCAAGGGTCCTCCTCCAGTAGGGAGGCTCCCTCAACAGGGGAATAAAGTGAAGAGCTCAGGCGGCATCGCTCGTCAGACTACGACCCACTTTGGGGGCATGTGGCCTTGGGATTGGCCTGGCCTTTTCTGAAGTTTCCCACGGAGAACGTATAGTACCGTACCTTAGGGGCGGGTCTCTCCAGTGGGTAGGGCCTTAAACAGCCCAGTCGGAGAGAATCCCAAGCTCAAAGAGCAAGGCCTCGGGGTCTGGAGAACAGGGTCTTTTCGGGAAGGGCGGGGCCTTTGGGGCCTTGGTCTCCCAAAGGGGCGTGGTCAGCCGAAGAGCTTGAGGAAGCAGGGCTGGCAGTAGGGCTTGCCGGCGCGCTCCTGGAAGGAGCCCTTGGTGAGCGGGCGCAGGCAAAAGGTGCAGGTGAAGTGGTCCGGGTGGAAGCGGCGGCCCAGGGCCGACACGCAACGGCCGGTCACCGGGAGGCCACACGTGGCGCACAGCGAACCGCGCCGCGCGTGGAAATGGTTCTCGCACAGCGGGCGGCCCTCGTGCTCGAAAAAGCTGCCTCCCGAGAAGGGCGCAAAGCATTCCTGGGGAAGGTCGGCCGCGAAAGGATGGGTCAGCGGCCAAACCCCGGACCAGATAACTAACTTTACGAGCTGAATAACCCACTGTGCCCCCCCGCAACCCCACCCGGACGCGAAGCCTCGCCTCCAGGAGCCCCCTACCCTGAATAATCGCCCCGCCCCAGCCTCCTACTTCCGCCCCCCGTTGGCCCACCCCTCCCAGGCTCCGCCCCCACCGCAGCGCACCCTGCAGACGAAACAGTCTGGGTGCCAGAGCGCGCTGAGAGCCGAGATGTAGTTATCCAGAATGGGGCTCTGGCAGCCCTGGCAGCGCGGGGCGAACAGCTGCAGGAAGTCCCGGCGGCAGTAGGGGCGGCCCTCGCGCTCGTGAAAACCTAGAGGCGGGAACCGAGTGGGCGGAAAGAAAAGAGTGCGAGGTCCCACCGAGGACCTACAAGAGCTGAGACTGTGGGGCCAGAGGAGGGGCAGTCAGCGTGAGCAGTAGGTAGTGAGGGACAGTGCCTGGAGTAGGGGCAGAGCGGGAGGGGATGGGATAGGAACCCATGACAGGGAGAGGGTGGGGCCAGAAGAAAGCAGGAGAAAATTCCCGGCCCAGAGGGCTTCGGAGGTCGTAGAGGGCTGGGCCAAAGGGGACGGGGCGGGATGTCGAGTAGACTGGCGGATTTCAAGCTCTCACCCTCATCTCCGAAGGGCTCCCCGCAACTGACGCAGCAGAAGTGCTCCGGGTGCCAGTGAGTGCCCAAGGCAGTAACCATCTTCTATGGAGAACGAAAGGAGACACTCAGTGTGGCCCTCCATCGCTTCTTCCCTCCCTCTCCCTCCCTGAACCTAGGTGAGTGGGTTGAAGTATGAGTTTAAGGCCCTGGAGATCTCACAAGGAACCTGGGAGTAAAAGAGAGAGGGTGGAGGGGCTGGCCCCGTGGCTGAGCGGTTAAGTTCGCGCGCTCCGCTATAGGCGGCCCAGTGTTTCGTTGGTTCGAATCCTAGGCGCGGACATGACACTGCTCATCAGACCACGCTGAGGCAGCGTCCCACATGCCACAACTAGAAGGACCCACAACAAAGAATATACAACTATGTACCGGGGGGGGGCTTTGGGGAGAAAAAGGAAAAAATAAAATCTTTAAAAAAAAAAAAAAAAAGAGAGAGGGTGGAGTCCAAAAGGCCACGGAGAGGCCAAGGGGCAAGGCTGGGGAGGGATGGGGGGCTGTGAGTGGATGAGGCCCATCCCACAGTGAGACAGAGGTGGGGCTTGTGGGCCGGCAGGGCTCACGTGTCTGATGGGTTGATTGCAGAGGCCACATCGTGGGGAGAAGCGCTCAAAGTAGCACTCGGGGCAGAAGGGGGCTCCATCCTTCTCGAAGAAGCTGCTGCCTCCCAGGGCCATGGAACAGCCACCGCAAACGAAGTGCTCAGGGTGCCAAGCGCGGCCCAGCGCCGTCACCACCTGCGAGTTGGGAGTGAGGCCCAGAGTCAGAGTGGCCCTCAAGCTGCCATGTGCCCAGTGACCTAAGGTTTACAAGGCACATTTCAAGTCTTTTTTTTTTCTTTTTACCTTTTGACCCTCTTCACCCATTTCTCCCACCTCCCTACCCAAGTCTTATCTCTGAGAGATCAGGATGAAGAATCTAACAATCAAGTCAGTGTGTAAGTGCTATAAAGGAGGAAGGGATCCATGAAGGCAAAAGTACCTATAGCCCACAAAAGTCATAAGGCCACTCTGCTTTGATGAGGTTGGAAATTCTGGGATAGGAGCAGACACTTTATCTAGCAAGAGGATCTAGATCAACCACTGAGCATGCCTGTTGTCAATAACATCTGCTTAGTCAATAAGCCAAGAGCCAGAGCTCCCAGACCAGACTCTGGTGGAGGAGAAATGGTCTGTGTGGGTGCCTGAGAGATGGTGGGCAGCGCCAGTGAGGCTTTTGTGAAGATTAAATGAGATGGGGGTTTGTAAAGGAGCTAGCACAGTGCCTGCACACAGTAAGACCGCAATAAATGGGAACTGGGTTGGAATTCTCACCCTGCCACTTATTGCTGTGTAACTCAGAACTTCAGTTTCCCCATCCATAAACTATAAATAACAATAATACCCTCTTCCCAGAGTTATTTATTAAAAGGGAACAGCACAAAGGCTAGCTTTCAATAAAGATGGGTCCATGAGTCTCTACCTCCCTACTCTCAGGGCTCCACTTACTTGCCCAGCAATGGGTTTATTGCAGGAGCCACAGAGGCCCTTGGCCTGGGTGGGAACACCACGGCGGCTGAGGTCCGACTGCAGCAGCCCCAGCATGGTGTCTAGGCTGCCCTTGCTAGTTGGCCCTGGTGGGGATTGGGAGCCCTCATTCACGGAGCTTGGCACTGTTGGCTGGGTTGGCCCAGAGGCTGAAAGCTGCAGCAGGGAGGACATGAGAGTTGAATCAGCAAGGCAGCAGAGGTGGAAGGGTCTAAGATGGATTGGGAAGCCACAAATCCACACTTGCCCACCCCCCTGCCTGACTTGACTCACGTGGTTCTGGACCCGGAAGTCAGAGAGTGAGGCCATCAGTCTATCCAGCTCCAGAGTGGCCGAGGTAGCCGAAGCCTTTGGGAGAAGAGGGGATGGGCTGGGAGGGCTGTGAAGAATAAAACTCGTGTCAGCTCAGAGCCTCCTAGAGTAATACTCCCTCCAGTAACTCAGGCATCCAAGACTGATCGCCTCTCTCCCAGTGCTGCCACTATACTAAACTCACAGGCTGGGCCTTTTCTTGTCATCAGATTGGTCCTCCTTCTGCTCCTCTGCAGCCTCCTTGCTAGATGGGAACTGAGACATTATTTCATCTGCAGAGAGGAGAGAAGGGCACTGGATGTGAGGCCAGGCTCTACCCCCCCAGTTAAGGCTTGTGTCCCTTTAGCTGCTACTCTGCGAAGTCTATAGCCCTTAGTCTCTGCCCTGCCTTGCCCTGCCCCCATCCCATCAGGGCCCGTGTCAGTAACCCTGGTACCTGTGATGTTGAACTGAGTAGCATTAAGTTCCTGAAGCAGTCGGTCTAGCTCACAAAGCCCTGTGCCCAAGACACCGCTGGAAGAGGAGAACGGAGGGGCCGCAGGGGCTGCAGGCTTCGGGGACCGAGGCTTGCATACCGTACTGGGAAACAGGGTAGGAGCCTGGGTTCAGGGGTGGGGAATCCAAGCCTCCTCTGAGTTTCAGTTGGCTTTCCCATCCCCACTTCCCAGGCCCCTCACCTGTACAGATGGTCCTTGTCTCCAGAGGCTCCTGAAGACTCTCCAGACCCCATCTACAGAGAGAAGGACACATGTGTGGGATGATAGGCCTGTACTTTGCCCCACTCAGGCCCAGATCCCCCTAGCCCTGGCCCAGCCTGGCCTTCATGGTTGCCCCTGCCCTCAGCATCTGATCTCACCTGTGGCTGGTGGCCATAGGGCAAGGGAGACTTGAGGGGCTCTGGGGGCCGCTCTTTTGGAGCTCCTGACCTTGGCATGTGTGAGGTGGTAGTCTCCAGGTCAGAGAGCAGGGCATCTGCAGGGAGAGGCCGTCAGGGTGAGAGGTTGAGAGGTCAAGGTTAGGGCAGATAGAGAGCCTTAAGAGATCAAAGGCTAAGGGTTCCAAGTGGGTGTATCTGAGGAGGACCAAAGCCAGAATTAAAAGTAGAGGTCAAGAATCAGAAGGAAACACAAGGCCTGACCAAGTCAGAGAAGTGGAAGGGCAGCAACCAATATTTATGAACAGAACATCCCAAATGGCTCACCTCAGCCTCCTCTTTCCTTTATTCTCGGAATCTTCCCTAATGCAGTCAAAATTCTCTTTACTCCAGCCAAATTTGGCTCTACCCCAAATTGCTCAATTGGCTGTATGCCTGGCACCCAACCTAAATAGGCCCGCACAGTCCTGGCCCACCTCCAGGCGACACTTGGTCCCACCCTATGCACCTTATTGGTGAGTCTTCTGGGACCTGCTTTCTGATTGGCTTATTCTTCACAGTACCGGTGCCCGTTACCCCTACTGAGCAGCACCCCCTACTGCAGGGCGCTGGAACACCTTCTGTCCCATGGAGGCTCAGCCTTCTAGCCCCAGTCCCAACACACAGGGAAGATGTGATGAGTGGGTCCTCCTTCCTGCCGGAAGACACCCGCCCCGTCCCCAGATCTGGATCCGTTGAACCCTGTCCCTTCCAGAACCTAGAACTCCCTACCCCTTTACTCCTCATGTCTCAGCACCATGGTGGAACCTTAACTCCCCAGCATCTTGGCCCTCCTCACCTATTATTCCCTTTCTGCCCCAAAGACCTGACCCCTACCATACTTAGGAGCCCTTAACTCCTTCCCAAAACTCTGGGGCAGGCCTGTTTTCTTCTTCAGAACTTGATGTCACATTCTCCCTTCCCGTCTACTTTTCCAGTCCCTGAACCCAAGACCCCTTTAACCCCTCCCTTCCCAGAGCGGATGAGCCCAGGAGCCCACAGGCACTGCATCTCCCTGCCCATCCGTCCGCAGCCAGTGACGGAGGAGCGGAGTGAGGGAAGAAGGGAGGGAGCGGCCGGCCCGGGAAAGGCAGGAAGGGAGAGGCAGGAAGGGGGACGTGGAGTCGAAAAGGAGGCGCGGGCAGAGAAGCAAAGAGACAGGAGGCAGGGATGGGGAGTGCGAGGGGGCTCCAGGATGGGGAAGGGAGTTCAGGCGGTGATGAGGGGCTGGGGACAAGGGGACCCGGGCCCCACTCACCCAGGTCCTCCATGGCGGGGCGCGGGCGGATCGCGTGGGGCGAGCAGAGCAGGGCGGGGGCCGTGTCCGGTGGGGGCGGGGGGCGGGGGACGTCCGGGAGCTGGAGGCCTGGCCGTGACCATGTAAGGAAGCCGGGACCCGCTGGGATGGGGCTGGACGGGGGGGGGGGGGGGCGGGGGGAGCAAAGAACGGGAGAACCCGGGGTGGGGGCGTGTAAGGAGGGAAGGCCACGGCCCAGCCTGCCTGCCTGCCGCGGAGGCGGCCACACCCCAGCCCTGGCTTCAGCTGCAGGGAGCCCCAGGCAGCCCGAGCCAGCCAGAGAAGTGGCTCTTCCAGACTAAGCCCAGGATCCTCTGCCCAGTGAGACTCTTAGACACAGACTGAGGCCCCCAAGCAGACACCTCCCAAATCTAGCACCCTGAGTTCTAGACAGAGCCCTCCTCCCACCCAGGCCCATCCTGAGAGACTTGCCCCAGGCAGAATTTTTGGGTTGGAGGCAGGAGTGATGTTCTAAAGATCAGTCAGACCCCAGGTTCAGAGAACTTCCCTTAAAGACCCTGACAGACAAGTACATGAACAGAGATCC